>NC_084753.1:16498559-16598559 GCF_033978785.1 Entelurus aequoreus | reverse complement strand
TACAAGACAACTTGTCTTTTAGTAGTAAGTAAGCAAACAAAGACTCCTAATTAGTCTGCTGACGTATGCAGTAACATATTGTGTCATTTTCCATTCTATTAGTTTGTCAAAATTATGAGGGACAAGCTGTAAAAATTGATTATTAATCCACTTGTTCATTTACTGTTAATATCTGCTTATTTTCTCTTTAAACATGTTGTATCTACACTTCTGTTAAAATGTAATAATCATTTATTCTTCTGTTATTTGATACTTTACATTAGTTTTGGATGATACCACAAATTTAGGTATCGATCCGATACCAAGTAGTTACAGTATCATACATTGGTCATATTCAAAATCCTCATGGGTCCAGGGACGTATTTTCTGAGTTTATAAACATAATATGAATTTTTAAAAAAGGAAATAGGATTTTGTGACGATAAAAAATATTGTTGTAATCATTGTATTATCGACTAAATACGCTCCTGTACTTGGTATCATTACAGTGGATGTCAGGTGTAGATCTACCCATGGCGTTTGTTTACATTCAGGGTGCTAGCTTGCTGTTAGCGGTTAGCTATCGTATCCTCCTACGGTGTGTAGTGAAGCATGTTTAGCTATTCCTCGTCCTGCAGGGATGATACTTGTAAGAAACTTACTTTATTTGTCGCCATGGAGACCAGGATTAGTGATTTAGAAGTTGCTAAAACACTGCCGACTGCGAATGGACGTTCGCCGCTTGCTAGATAGCCATGTCTTAAAGCACCTCTTCCTGAGGGTGTTTCAGTGTTATAGCTTACGATTATAAAGGTGTTATAGTTATAGCACCTTTATCTTTAGTTTTCAGGCCAAAATGCGTCTGTTCTCCCTTTACTGTCTACACACTTTGTCTGCTTGCAAGTACTCCATGATTGTGTGCTGCCGAACATGCTCCTCTGCTCGCAAAACCAGCAATGACACGACGTGACGACGCGCCGTCATGCCCGGGTATCGGGTACTTTTCAAACCGAGTATAGTACCGTTTTTGATTCATTAGTACTGCGATACTATACCAGTACCGATATACCGTACAACCCTACTGTAAACTAAAGAATGTTTTATCAATAAAACCATATAAATACTATAAATCGGTTATATTTCATGTGTTTTTACATGAGTTATTCATTTTACACATCATTTGGAACTTTATTAATTCGAGTAACAAAAAATCTGAGGAGCCACTCCCATCACTCGCTTAGACTGGTTTGGAAACTTGACAGGTAGAAAGAAACACCACAAAAGTCACTAAATGATGCATTCATGCAAATAAAAAAAAACATTGTTGCTGCTTTTGTTTCTGTTTTTTATGTGCTTTTAGTCGAGCATGACCATTATGATGTTAATTAGCACGCTTGCAGTTTGCTCAAACATATTTCTAATACTTCCGTGACCTAATTAGTCCATGCAGTTCTCGGCGAGGGCAAATGAATGAATACATGTGGCCAAAAAAATTGTCCGTTTCATGTTTAAAACCCAATGAGGGTTTTGAAGTCAACAGTGAGCACAGGGGCTTACTCGTTAGTATCTGGGTTACCTGTTGCTAGGCGACCATGTTAATTAAATCACTCATCGCTCAAGGTCTTAGGACAGGGGTGTACAAACTTTTTCCACTGAGTGCCGCACACTGAAAAATCTAAGCAAGCGGGGGCCGTTTTGATATTTTTTTATTTTAAAAACCAATACAATATATGTATAAAAAATATACATTTAGGCCTCCACTCAGGCTTGATCCCAGGGACCCCAAAAGGTTTTGGTAAAAAAAAACATTATAAATGTGTCATTATTCAGTATTATTATTTTTATTATTATTCAAGTTTTAAATCCCTAGATCAACATTAGGTCTATTTGTCAATATAACGTTTTGAAAGATTTAAGTCATATGCTCTTTTCGTCAAAGAAAACCCTGTTTTTTTTATGGAAAAAACACAAAATATGAAATATTTTCACCCAATAAAATTGTTAAGTGGAATATTTGAGTTTATATAATAATTGGAGCCTTAAAAAGGTCAATAAATCATAACACCATTGATTTTAATTCATTATTATTTTTTGAGCGATGACACTTAAAAACAAATCACACTAAAATTATTGGGGAACCAAAAGGGTCCTACTCATTAAAGTGTTAAAAAATAATTTTTTTTTTTTTTTTTACTGTTTACTTTTAACACAATAATCCTGAGATCAACTTCAGATCTATCCGTCAATTATAAGTTGTATTGTTGTTTATGCTTTTTTTTGTTCGTTTTAGGCCCTTCTTTAAAAAAAAAAACAGCTCAATTTTTTATATGGTAAACACAAAATATGCAACATTTTCCCAAAAAAATATCTCAAAGTGCAATATTTAATGTGACGTAATTGGAGCCTTGGATAGGTCAATAATTCATAATAACATTGATGTTTATTCATTATTATTTTTTAATGAAAGAAACAGCCTGCATGGCAGCTTTGTGTTATTAGAGTAAACATTGCAACATTTTCTTGTTACATTTCACCTGTTTGGTCTTTCATACCACTTTTTATGTTTTTAATTTTTTAAATCTTATTTTAAAATTGGCCGTGAGACCGTTAAAAAATGACCTGCGGGCCGCACTTTGGACACCCCTGTCTTAGGAGCAACGGTTAGGGAGGGTTGTTCAGTAAAAATAATGTTAAATTTTCTTTCATCAAGATGGACTTGTGTTATATTAATAGGATATCACGCAGGGATTATGGGTCTCCAAACGCAACGCTTGCATACGAATGAGCCAATCAGGCGCAGCGATGCTGTTCATTCATTTAAATGGGCCTGTTTTCTCTAAACTGCTTACTCTGCAGATTAGCCACAACAAGGGGCTACATGACCTGGTCCGCCTTTAAACAGCTTTGATTGAACTTTTGGCCCCAGAACGTCTATGTTACGCCACGTGACGCAGACAAAAGTGACGCTATTGAGTTAGACTTAGACAAACTTTATTGATCCACAAGGGAAATTGTTCCACACAGTAGCTCAGTTAAAAAGGATGGAAAGGATAATGCAGGTATAACGTAGACAAAAAAATGTACCATAGTAGCAATATAAAATATAACATATATGTAATATTTACATATTATATATACAGTATATAATATATACTGATATATTGCAACAGAAGTAGTTTAAAAAAGGCAAAAATGCGGGGTTTTAGTCATACAATCGCAACCTTTAGGGGAACTTTGCCCACGATCCTTCACACGTTATGTTCTAAATAGTGAAAAACTGCTAGTAAGAGGCGGCTAAGGATATAACATAATGGGGATGTCAATCAAACTTTATTTGTGCAGCACTTTTCATGCAAATAAACAAAACAAAACAAAAAACAATAATAGAAGAAGAGAAGAAAACACACACACACATACACACACACACACACACACACATGTACACAGCACTATTAACAAAGCAAAAACAAAACATGGCATGGCACTGAGGATTTAAGGAAAAACACCACCTTTGAGGCGTCCACACTGAACAATAACAAAAATTAACGCCATTAAAAAAAAATGGGGTGGAGCAGAATATACGTTAGGTCAGGAAATAAACACAGAGGCTATTTCATCCCTACAAGCCTGTTTCGCAGGTTTCCCTGCTCTTCAGGGGATTTTGTTGAAGTGTCTGTGGTTGTTACATATATATGGGGTGCATTGTGTAACAAAATCTGTGTAACAATGGCCACACTCCCATGTAATGTACCCCATATATATGTAACAACTACAGACACTTCAATAAAATCCCCTGAAGAGGAGGGAAATCTGCGAAACAGGCTTGTAGGGATGAAATAGCCTCTCCCAGGCTGCTGACATGCAAGCAGAGTAGTAGATTTTTGTAAAAAGCTTTTATAATTGTAAAGGACAATGTTTTATCAACTGATTGCAATAATGTAAATTTGTTTTAACTATTAAATGAACCAAAAATATGACTTATTTTATCTTTGTGAAAATATTGGACACAGTGTGTTGTCAAGCTTATGAGCTGCGATACAAGTGTAAGCCACTGTGACACTATTGTTCTTTTTTTTTCTTTTTTTTTATAAATGTCTAATGATAATGTCAATGAGGGATTTTTAATCACTGCTATGTTGAAATTGTAACTAATATTGGTACTGTTGTCGATAATATTCATTTTTGTTTCACTACTTTTGGTTTGTTCTGTGTCGTGTTTGTGTCTCCTCTCAATTGCTCTGTTTATTGGTTTTGGAATTGGATTGCATTGTTATGGTATTGCTGTGTATTGTTTTGTTGGATTGATTAATTTAAAAAAATAAATAAAAAAAATCTAAATAAATACTTCTTTTTTTTAAAAATCGATTTTTTAAAAATGAGAATCTATTCTGAATCGCACAACGTGAGACTCGCGATTCGAATTCGAATCGATTTTTTCCCACACCCCTAATATATATATATATATATATATATATATATATATATATATATATATATATATATATATATATATATATATATATATATATATATATATATATATATATATGTGTGTACTGTATATATATATTAGTTTGAGAACCACTGTTAAAGACCACTAAACAGGTGTGCTAGGTAAAGATGATTCAATTCTACACCTTACAAGCTAAAGTACAATATCCCAGCAGGCACAAGACATTGAAACTACGCTGAGAACATGTTGAATTAGGTCCTGACGTTGAGCAACTCAAACCTAACGTTGAAACAACATGCTTTTTGATGGCGTTTATTCAATGTCAGGTTGTAACGTTGATTTGACCATTGAATTTTGATCATGTCCTAACCAATATTCTACAACACAAATACAATGTTGAAACAACATGCTTTTAACAACGTTTATTGCATGTCAGGTTATGACGTTGATTTGACCAGTGAAATTTGGTAATTTCCCAACCAACAACGTGGATCCAACGTTGTCTCAATTTACAAATACAACTATTTTCCAACGTTGTTTCAATGTCAGTTTTAAAGGACATGTATGTATAATCATTGGTGTGCCTGCTGGGATGATTGAATATCACATCTATGGTCACTGAGGTAATTCAAACAAATATTCCTATTTGAGAACTGACCTCCACTATTAGCTACAGCAAGTGACTTTCTTCCCGTCGCTCACACATACGCACAAAGCCGCTGGTAAAATGTGGATGAGTTAGGATGCTAATTATCAGATAACGGCGATCAGTGAAGCAGAGAAAGGAAAAAAATGTAGAAGATTTGAAAAGAAGTGAAAGTGCTGCTTCTTTAATTTGCGAGAACTTTATCCATGGGCTCCAGATTAAAAAGAGCAGAAGGGCAAATAACCTAAATGACTATAATTCCTGCTTGGATTACCGTGAAAACAAAGCCATCCACATGACAGGAGACTTTGCACGGTCGTCATGCGCTCGGCCTTACCGCCAGCCGAAGAAGATTATGAGATGAAATACCTCCGCAGCCTTTATTTGCCTCATAAAACATGGCCGCCGGGATACCTGTGCAGTTTGAGTTCAACGAGTTTAACAATGGAAAAATATTGTTGCAGGGCACTAATGGTGTAAAAAAAAAAAATTCTTATTAATTCTTAATCAATTCATAAAAATCAAAAATCTATTTTTTTATTTGTTTTAATGTTTTCATTTAAAAAAGTATTGATTTTGAGTCAAGAATCGATTCTGAATCGAATCGTTACCCCCAAGAATTGAATCGGAACGTGTGGATCCCAAAGATTCACAGCCCAACAGGACACGCAGAACACCGTTGCCATGGAGGCGAGACGATACACTATTATACCGTTCCGACCTAAAAATGTCCCAAGTAGACCGAGCCTTACTTAAAGGCTGCCTTTCATTGGCACTTAGTTCGTAGTTCCAGACCTAAAAATGATGTCAAATGAGGCCCAAAATAGACGCGAGTGATTTTAGGCTCGTTTTCTGACAAGTTTCAGCACATTTTAGAAGGCAGAGTTCCAAGTACAGTTAGTTATCTACCTATTATTCAAAAACTAATTGATATTATGGGATATGACTGCCAGATTAATTTTTAAAAATGCACAAAGAGAACTTGGTAGTGAATCGACACCGGTACCAATTTTTGGTACTTTTTTGTTTGTTGAGAACTATTAACTGTTTTTGACAATAAGTGAAGTGAATTATATTTATATAACGCTTTTCTCTGGTGACTCAAAGCGCTTTACATAGTGAAACCCAATATCTAAGTTACATTTAAACCAGTGTGGGTGGCACTGGGAGCAGGTGGGTAAAGTGTCTTGCCCAAGGAGACAACGGCAGTGACTAGGATGGCGGAAGCGGGGATCGAACCTGGAACCCTCAAGTTGCTGGCACGGCCGCTCTACCAACCGAGCTATACCACCCAATAAAGTCTCATTTTATCATTGCAACATTTAAAGTAGCAGTAGAGTGGAAAAAACAATTAAATATACTTAATTGTGTCTCATTGTATCCATTAAAACAGTGGTCCCCAACCACCGCACAAGAAATTAAAAAAAAAATAAAAATAATAATATATATATATTTTTTAAAAATTAAATCAACATAAAAAACACAATATATACATTAGACATCAATATAAATCAATACAGTCTGCAGGGACAGTCCGTAAGCACACATGATTGTATTTCTTTATGACAAAAAAAAAAAATTTTTTTTTTTTACTCCCCACCCCGTGGGACAAATTTTCAAGCATTGACCGGTCCGCAAGTACAAAAAGGTTGGGGACCACTGCATTAAAACATATCCAATTGTTTTTACGATACGCAAAGTATGTGAAAATACCGTCTAAACATCACAAATTCAGTCGGCCATTTAGTATATTCCGCTCCGAATATTTTCGGCAATTTCCGAAGATTCTACGTCAGTGTAGTACCGCGTCTGCACTTTGACCATATTATTAGATCAGTCGTACTGGAAATACGCAAACATTGGAAAGAGATGTGGTGTTTATCATTCACAATCCTTATGTAAGACAAGAACATATGCTTGGCTTTTTTATTCATTCGAAATCGTAAATAAATAGCTAACACTTGAGTCAACAGATGGAGGGTCCTCTGTTGCGCTTTGATTGATTGATTGAGACTTTTATTAGTAGATTGCACAGTCCATATTCCGTACAATTGACCACTAAATGGTAACACCCGAATACATTTTTAATCTTGTTTAAGTCGGGGTCCATGTTAATAAATTCATGGTATAAATATATACTATCAGCATAATACAGTCATCACACAAATTAATCATCATCAGAGTATATACATTGAATTATGTACATTATTTACAATCCAGGGGTGGGATGTGGAGGGGGTTGGGGCGGGGGGGTTAGGTTTGGTTGATATCAGCACTTCAGCCATCAACAATTGCATCATCTGAGAAATGGACATTGTAACAGTGTAGGTCTGACTTGGTAGGATATGTACAGCGAGCAGTGAACATTGTGAGCTCAAAAAGCATAAGAACAAGTATATACATTTGATTATTTACAATCCGGGGAGGTGGGATGTGGTGGGGGGAGGGTGTTAGTCTAGGGTTGTAGTTGACTGGAGGTGTTCTTTTAGTGCGGTTTTGAAGGAGGGTAGAGATGCACTTTCTTTTACACCTGTTGGGAGTGCATTCCATATTGATGTGGCATAGAAGGAGAATGAGTTAAGACCTTTGTTAGATCGGAATCTGGGTTTAACGTGGTTAGTGGAGCTCCCTCTGGTTTTGTGGTTATGGACACGGGACCAATCAAACACAAAGAGGGAGAAACACAGAGAGAGAGTATATCATAGAGCTAGACAGGTTAGGCTTACTGTACAGGACAGGTAGCTACGTTCTGGCACGGGATAGCTGGTTGTGCAGGCTTATGAAGGTGGTCCTCTGATCAGCCACAGGTGGGCTGATTGCTGGAGATTGATTGCAGCTGCCTCTGCCGGAGTGGCGCGCGCAGGTTTGCTCTTGGAGGCACGATCAGCAGAGCGCACAGATGAGTGCGCATTGGGATGCGCCATGGCCGTGACACTACTGGTACTTACAAAATGAGATGATTATGATAACTGATGTCCAAGTGTAATGTCTTGTTTCAGTGTTACATTTCTGAGTCTCATTTGCAAGTATGACATTAAGTTGCAATTACAGTTACAAGTCCAAGATGGCAGTATAGTGTGTTGGCTAGTCAGTCCAGTCTTTGCTTAATATAGTAGTATGTTGCGCCCCAAAAAGTGTTAATAATATATGTATTGTACTTATAACGCAACATGCGAATTTGGATATGTTGAAATCGCCATGTAAAATCGCTAATGCTAATCAAGAGTGGCCTTACTTTAGTTGCGTTTTTTAAACCAAATTGCTTTTTTCGGCATTGAAAGTTGCAACATTACGCAGAGGTAGTTTGGCTGTGCCATAAAAGTACCGCATTCCTTTAATGCAGGGGTGTCCAAACGTTTTGACTGTTGGGGCCACATTGGGCTAAAAAAATTGGGCCGGTGTCTGAAAGCCAACTATATATTTGTGGAGGGGGGCGTGGCCTGCGGACCTGCAGCGTAGCGGGGTGTGCCAGGACCGGCTTCGAGATCAGCTACAGGTGCGTAGATGGCCCACCTGGGCCTGCTTATCTAATCACCTGTCGCTCAGTTAAAAGGCAGCAGCCGGGGAGGAGAGGAGAGTTGGTGGTGGAGCGAGAGCGAGAGACCAAGAGACACTTGCTGAAAAGCACAAACAAAAAAGAGTTATTGAAAAATAAAACAGTTTCGAAACCCCTGAAAAAGAGTGGCTCTCTCGAGCGTGCTCGCGGCGGTGGAGGTATGTGGACGTTTCTTCCCTCCGGGTTCCTCGGACCACCAATCACCGACATGACCGCTCTGTTTCAGGGTTTCGAAACTGTTTTATTTTTCAATAAGTCTTTTTTGTTTGTGCTTTTCAGCAAGTGTCCCTTGGTCTCTCTCTCTCGCTCTCGCTCCACCACCAACTCTCCTCTCCTCCCCGGCTGCTGCCTTTTAACTGAGCGACAGGTGATTAGATAAACAGGCCCAGGTGGGCCATCTAGGCACCTGTCGCTGATCTCGAAGCCGGTCCTGGCACACCCTGCTTCGCTGCAGGTCCGCAGGCCACGCCCCCCTCCACAATATTATAAATATATTTGTAGTCAATCAGAATTATCAAGCACCTAATATGCACCAAACACGGATAAGTGTGGAGAGAGAGTTTAAAATGTTCCCATCGTGCACTCTAATGAATTTAAATGGGTGTAATTTTGATTTTGTTTACGGTGTTTGGACGTTTTTCCTAATAGTTCAGTGAGCAGGTTGTGTTATTTGTGACCATGTGTGTTGACCTTAATGTTAGTTGCATTTTATTATTTTTTTTGCCCCATGACTAAGGAAGGTTGTTTGGATTGTGTCATACAACTGAATGCTGTGTTTTAATTATAGAGTATTTTCAAGGGTCATTCATCTGATTTACTCACATTGACCACCAGATGGCAGCAAATATGTAGCATTCCAGAACCGTCTGGTATTTAAGATTCATTTGAAAGCACTCCGTGCTCCGATGCTTTGTGGAACTCATGGGCCAGATTGAAAAGGTTGGCGGGCGGCACTTGGCTCGCGGGCCGTGGTTTAGACACACCTGCTTTAATGTTCACAAAACCTTTAGTTTTGCCTTCTTCTTGACACGTTAGTGGCATCAATGGATGCTGTTCAATCAGGCGAGAAAGATCTGATAACAGACGTGATGCAGGTGCTTTGTGGACATAGCAAGGGCTTGTGGGAAACCCTGCAGGGGGGGTTACGGCCTGATAAATATTTGAAGTGTTGATCAGCCACAGATTCAAGTTGAGGCGTCGCCATGGAGACACAAGCAATAGTAACAAGGACAGATTGGTTACTACAAAAATTCCCTTCAATTGACTGGACAAAACCGGAATTTGCCATTTTTTCATCTGTATTTGCATAATGTACACAAGCATCCTTGTAAGTATGGACAATAAGTACAACATGACAAGAAATAGGAAACAGTGACACATTATAACAGCAGTCATTTAAAAAAATGTTTTGTTCAACTGTCTCGCTATTATCAAAATGATCAAATTACAAATATCTTACATTATCTATCACAGTGACTGGGTTTCTTGTACACTTTGATTGTATTGATTGGCTGAGCACGGCGTAATAATAATAACCACCACCAAATGTTTTCAAGTGCATTTCATGAACTGCAGTGCTGCTTTCCACATGTTTTAAAGGTAAACTTGTGAACAATAAAAAGTAGAATCAGTATTTTTTTTGTTTTTATTAAAAAAAAAACGCTAAATTTGTGCAAGTGTCGATTCAATGCAATCATTTTTTTTCTTCTAATTAGATTAATCACACCTCTAAATTTTGAATATTCATGATTAATCATAACAAATGACATGCATTCAAGTAACACATTTTAAAAATGTATGACAATTTGACAATAAAATGTGCCTGTGTCAAAATATGTATTTTTTAAAGTTAATTTTAACTATGCAAGAAAGTCGTTTACTGTGATTAATCATGATTAATCAACATTTTTTAAAATGTGATTATTCTGATTTAAAACAATCATTTGGCAGCATTGTCCATCTGGGTTTATACGTGATTCAGGCGATAATTTTATTGTAATAATCGCTGACTGGATTTTAGATAAAGCTAAATGTGCATTCAAGAGACACATTTAAAAATGTTCCTGTATGACAATTTGACAATAACATTTGCATTAAAGTCAAAATATGTGTCTTTTCTCAAGTTAATTTCAACTATGCAAGAAAGTCGTTTACTGTGATTAATCATGATTAATCAAAATTTGAAAAATTTGATTAATCTGATTTAAAACAATCATTTGACAGCATTGCTTTAAACATAACTATGTCAAACATAACACGATTAATCTTAGTTTACTTTTATTGTAATAATCGCTGACGGGATTGTAGATAAAACTGTTGGCAAGTTTTGAGAAAATAAATGTGCATTCAAGAAACACATTTAAAAATGTTCCTGTATGACAATTTGACAATAAAATGTGCATTTGTGTCAAAATATGTGTCTTTTTTAAGTTAATTTCAACTATGCAAGAAAGTCGTTTACTGTGATTAATCATGATTAATCAAAATATTACAAATGTGATTATTCTGATTTAAAACAATAATCGTTTGACAGCATTGCTTTAAACATAACTTTGTTAAAGATAACACGATTAATCTGGGTTTATACATGATTCAGGCGATAATTTTATTGTAATAATCACTGACGGGATTGTAGATAAAACTGTTGGCAAGTTTTGAGAAAATAAATGTGCATTCAAGAAACACATTTAAAAATGTTCCTGTATGACAATTTGACAATAAAATGTGCATTTGTGTCAAAATATGTGTCTTTTTTAAGTTAATTTCAACTATGCAAGAAAGTCGTTTACTGTGATTAATCATGATTAATCAAAATATTACAAATGTGATTATTCTGATTTAAAACAATAATCGTTTGACAGCATTGCTTTAAACATAACTTTGTTAAAGATAACACGATTAATCTGGGTTTATACATGATTCAGGCGATAATTTTATTGTAATAATCACTGACGGGATTGTAGATAAAACTGTTGGCAAGTTTTGAGAAAATAAATGTGCATTCAAGAAACACATTTAAAAGTGTTCCTGTATGACAATTTGACAATAAAATGTGCATTTGTGTCAAAATATGTGTCTTTTTTAAGTTAATTTCAACTATGCAAGAAAGTCGTTTACTGTGATTAATCATGATTACTCAAAATTTTACAAATGTGATTATTCTGATTTAAAACAATAATCGTTTGACAGCATTGCTTTAAACATAACTTTGTTGAACATAACACGATTAATCTGGGTTTATACATGATTCAGGCGATAATTGTATTGTAATAATCACTGACGGGATTGTAGATAAAACTGTTGGCAAGTTTTGAGAAAATAAATGTGCATTTAAGAAACACATTTAAAAATGTTCCTGTATGACAATTTGACAATAAAATTTGCATTTGTGTCAAAATGTGTTTTTTAAAGTTAATTTCAACTACGCAAGCAATTATTTTACTGTAATTAATCAACATTCAAAAATGCAATTAATCTGATTTAAAACAACTGTTTGACAGCACTACCTCAAACATAACTATGTTAAACATGACGCAATTAATCTTCGTTCATACATGATTTCACCGTTAGTTTTATGATATTAATTGCAAATCGGATTTTAGGAAACACTTTTGGCAAGTTTTCAGGAAATAAATGACGTGCATTCAAGTAATACATTTTCTTTTTTAATTTTAAAAATGTTTGTGTATGACATTCTGACGATAAAATTACATTTCTGTCCAAATGTGTCTTTTTTATAGTTAATTTAAATTATGCAATACACTAATTGACTATAATTAATCGGGATTATTCAAAATAAATGACGTGCATCTAAAAAATATTTGTGTATGACATTCTGACGATAAAGTTGCATTTCTGTCCAAATATTTTAGTCTTTTTTTTATAGTTAATTTAAATTATACAAGCCAGTAATTGACTGTGTTTAATCACGATTAATCAAAATAAATGACGTGCATTTAAAAATGTTTGTGCATGACATTCTGATGGTAAAATTGCATTTCGGGCCAAATATTTTAGTTATTTTATAGTTAATTTAAATTATGAAAGCCAGTAATTGACTGTAATTAATCGCAATTAATCAAATAAATGATGTGCATTTAAAAAATTTTATGTATGACATTCTGATGATAAAATTGCATTTCCGTCCAAATGTGTGTCTTTTTTTTTTTTTATAGTTAATGTAAATTATGCGAAACAGAAATTGACTGATTAATCACGATTAATCAACATAAATGATGTGCATTTAAAAATGTTTATGTATGACATCCTGATGATAAAATTGCATTTCCGTCCAAATGTGTCTTTTTTTTTTTAATAGTTAATTTAAATTATGCAAAACAGAAAGTGACTGATTAATCACGATTAATCAACATAAATGATGTGCATTTAAAACTGTTTATGTATGACATCCTGATGATAAACTTGAATTTCAGTCCAAATGTGTCTTTTTTTATAGTTCATTTAAATTATGCAATACAGTAATTGACTGATTAATCACGATTAATCAAAATAAATGACGTGCATTTAAAAATGTTTGTGTATGACATTGTGACGATAAAATAAAATTTCTGTCCAAATATTTGTGCTTTTTTTTTATAGTTAATTTAAATCAAGCAAGCCAGTAATTGGCTGATTAATCACGATTAATTAAAACTCAAAAAGTGCCATTAATCTGATTTAAGACAATGGTTTGATGGCACTCCTTAAACCAAAACTAAAGTTAGCTTAGCAGATTTGAAAAACAAAGCTGCTAGCCAAGGGGGATCCCGCTTCACACATTGGAAAGCCCTGGGGCCGTACTTATCAAGCTTCTTAGAATTACTCCTAAGAAGTCTGCTAAGAGTTGACTTAAGAGTAAATAAATTATTCGCTGAAAGCTGCACTTAAAAGTTAGTTATCAAGCGTCTTACTCACACTTTCAGCGAAGTGTAGGACTGAATCTTAAGTGTCACACTCAGAGCTGAATTACGACATTTCTATGTGCCGTAAACGGAATTTTAGGTGACGTCATTTCTGTGTCCATAGAAATGACCAATCACGGAAGGGAATCCGTTGTCTAAGAATAAAGAAATATCTTGGAAATATTTAAGTGGACAATGGGAGTGTATATTTTGACAATAAACTACAAAATAATACAAAACAAACTAGTCCCCGCCGGCACTCACGCTACCGCTCCCTCTCTTCTATCGCCCACACACTCACTGACGTCACTCACCTCACGGCCACACACATACGCTACTGTCATAACATTTTCTTTCCAATTCATTAATTAGGCAACTAATTTGAAACTGGTGTGGGTGGCTCTATATATACTAGCCCAGTGCAGACACATGCAGAAATCAACAAGGAATCGAAAAGTATTAAATCTGTGACAAAAATAATATCCGCTGTGTCTAAACGATACCGTTTCATCTGCTGCTCGTCATCAAAAAAAAACAAAACATTGTTCCGTTCCCTGAACGTTCGCGCACGTCTCTCTCGCCTCAGTGCCATCCCCTGCTGGCAACTCCTAACCACTTAAGACACCTCTGAAGGTCTCTTAAATATCGTGGAGAGTAGGAGTGATTCTTAGACTTAAGAACGTTGATAAAAAGCTTTTATTCTTAAGTTTGAGAGTAGGACTAAATTTCGCAAATTCTCAGGACTTAAGTGTAAAATGGCACTCTAAGAAGCTTGATAAGTACGGCCCCTGATCTCCTGGCTGAGATGCAGTCAACATGTAAACCAGTGGTCCCCAACCTTTTTGTAGCTGCGGACCTGTCAACGCTTGAAAAATTGTCCCAAAATTTTTTTTATTTTTTTTTTCATAAAGAAATACAATCATGTGTGCTTACGGACTGTATCCCTGCAGACTGTATTGATCTATATTGATATATAATGTATATATTGTGTTTTTTATGTTGATTTAATACCAAAAAAAATAAAAATTATTTTTTTTTTTTTTTTTTCTTGTGTGGCCCGGTACCAATCGGTCCGCGGACCGATACCGGGCCGGTGGTTGGGGACCACTGATGTAAACAGCTTTGGTGGGACCAAGGGTCTTAGCTCCATCAACAACATGGCCTCCATGAGATGAGTCCAGAGTCCACTACAGTCCGCTCACGGGTCCACAGCAGAAATAGTGCTGACTTTGTTATTCCTGCTTATCCGACGCTCGGGCCGCGGTCTGGGCAGCTTGGTCTGGATCAGCTCCTCAGGGGTGTTCCCCAGAGGAGGCAGCAGCCTCTTCTTGCTGTTCCTGGTCTCAGGTAACCACTGAGGCGGCAGCTCGAAGGGTCCGAACCCAAACTGCGTGGGGTCTTCCGTCTCTGGAAGCGAAGCGGGCGCCACCTGCGACGACGACGTATAAGCGCACCCGTGGGCCGGAGAGGAGCGCGACGCCGCGGTTGCAGGCGGGCCCTCGTTGGCCAGGCCTCCTCTGTGTCCCTGCAACAGATCGTTTTTGGTGATCACTTGTGTTATGAGTCCTTGGAGCCTTGACCCGTTCTTGTGGTCCTCTTTGGGTCCTTCTAGTCCCTCATTTGCTGCATCCTCCTTCTCCTCCTCCTCAGAGGGTCTAAAAATCTGCTGCTGGCCGATGTTGAACATCTCCAGAAGTTGGCTTCCGGAACGACCGGTTGTCTCCAGTCCTACGGGTTCTCCTATCGCAACCTCCGCCCCGATAGAGGCCAGACCCCCCGTGCTGATCGCGTTACGCCGGCTGTAGCGTTTGTGGACCCGGGAGAGCAGCTCCAGGCAGCTTTGGCGTGCCGAGCGGTTAACAGTCAGGAATAAAAGAGGGTTGGTGAGCAAGGACACCTTCGGTAGCCACAAGGCTGTGAGATACAAGAACACAGGCAGCTCTTTGGGGTCCACCAAAACGGTGCGATAGACCACCAACGCCCCATAGGGGGTGCTGCAGGCGAAGAAGGCCAGCACTACCGCCAGGAGACTGGTGTGCAACTCTGCTTCTCGCCGCGACACGTACGGGATGGAGATGCTGTTCTGCGGCGTCCGCAAGGCCGCGATGATCACCTTCTTCTTCTGGCTGGTACTGAGCGCCCGGCGGATGAGCAGCATGAAGAAGAAGACCAGCGCCAGCGGGAGGATGACGGTGGTGACGTTGTAGATGCACATGTACGCCGCGCGCCCCGGGGAGCCGGCGTGGTCTTCCGCGCAGGACGACGCCACGTACAAGTCCGTCACATTGGCGACCACAAACACAGGGAGGCTCGCCACCACGCCGTGCACCCAAATGTAGATGACCACATCTCTGGCTCTCGCATCCGAGATCTTCCTCTCTAACGGGTACAGGACGGAGCAGTATCTGCAGACACAACGGACAATCTCTTGAATCACCGGCATACTTTTATGACACCGACACCACCTCTTGTTAGTATGAACAAAAGGGATCTACAGAAAGACACAAAACTATCGTCCTCTCAAATGGCAACTTTGTGGATTGGAGAAACACTACAAGATATCAAGAAAATACAAAACCCAAAACCAGTGAAGTTGGCACGTTGTTTAATTCGTAAATAAAAACAGAATACCATGATTTGCAAATCCTTTTCAACTTATATTCAATTGAATGGACTGCAAAGACAAGATATTTAATGTTCGAACTGAGAAAAGTATTTTTTTTTGCAAATAATCATTAAGTTAGAATTTAATGGCAGCAACACATTGCAAAAAAGTTGGCACAGGGGCATTTTTACCACTGTGTTACTAGGGTTGTGATCGATAAACCGATGCGACCGAGTATTCGATTCAACAAGTGAGCGATTAGATTGCATCAGTAGCAGACTCCTCAATCAATGCGAATAATCCATGAATTCCTAGCTGAATCGGTTATAGAGTCATGGATCGGTTATCGCAGGGGTGGGCAATTAATTTTTACCGGGGGCCGCATGAGCTACCCGAGCACTGCTGGAGGGCCACATCGACAATATTTCAATTAAATTTTGCTCAATATTATTTTTGATATATACCGTAAGATAAATAATAATAATAATAATAATAATAATAGTAATACTTCAACATAGTGTGTGTAACAGCATTCCATGACTAATATATATAAATTAACATTAATAATAAATGACAGTAAAATAAGCACACGTATGACTGAGGAGTCATAGTGTAACTTTGTGTGGTGTTTGAGTTGTCCGACTTTTTGTGTGGCCTTAAACGCACCAGTGGTTTAGTGCTATGCGTGTTGGTGACAGATGACAAGTTGGTTTTGGCCTGGTTTGTACGGCAGAAAATGACTAGTTTTTCGAGATAGAATTGTTTCACTCATGTTTTTGGTGTGGTTATGTCCGAATATAAACAGTTTTGTTCAATAAAGTGATCGATATAATTCCTGTCCTCGAAGCATCTCGATAGACGTTACAATAATTGAACGGTGTTCAATTGAACGGTGTTGACAAACACCGTTAGGGCCGCTTGTTGTCACTGTCACTCAAAGTTGCATTGCAAAATTCCATAGAATAAATATGTTTATTTTGTTTAGAATTCAGATGGGATTTGATTTGGTGCGCGGCATATACTTGCTGCGCGCAGCGGACGCTTGAGCAGTGCGCAATTGCGCAGGCACGCACCTTAGGTGAGGGGACGTTGCTTTGCAGTTCATGTCTTGTTGAAAACACGGCATTCCTCATCAACTTTTCTCTTTTTGGCGTCTCGGGTGTAAACCGTGCATCACTTGTCGCTGCATGTGCACCTTCACTCGCAGGTTACACACGGACACACGCCCATAAATAATACTTTTCAAAATAAAAGCAGCACAGTTGCATTGCGCGCAGGACATAGATGTTTTTTCAACTTTATTTTGTAATTGCAGTTGTTCACATTCACTCACAATCACGCATACGTCCACACGGAAGTAATACAAATAACGATTTTCAAAACAAAAGCAGCACCGTTGTATTGCACACTCGACATAGATACTTTTTCAAATTTATTTTGTAATTTATAATTGGCCTCACGCGGGCCGGACAGGGACGCACAAAGGGCCGGATGCGGCCCGCGGGCCGCAGAATGCCCAGGTCTGGGTTATCGCGAGACTTTGCATGGGTTGGCTAGATTACAATATGCGCCAGCGTCTCTAAAACAACGCGAGAGCTGAAGCTACTCGCCAAACGCGGTAGCCGCTGTCACGCCAAATTTCTTCCCTCTACAAAAACTTTCCCTCCCCCATTTACTTCCGGGGCTGCGTCCAATAAAATCACAAAGTTGCCGGGGGTCCTTAACCTGCACATGACTGTCCTGTTTCGCGCCTGTACAACAAAATTAAAAAAAATGGATTTCTTCAGATTCCAGCAGCTGTCAAAGACGAAGTATCCTTCCAGCGACGGGCAGTCAAAGCCGAAGTGCTATCGATCGCTGTCAATGACGTAAGAGGAAACATGACCACGGATGACACTGCCTAGCTCGGGGGTCGGCAACCCGCGGCTCTCTTTAGCGCCGCCCTAGTGGCTCTCTGGAGATTTTTCAAAAATGTATGAAGAATGGAAAAAGATGAGGGGAAAAAAAATCTATTTTTATGTTTTAGTATGGTTTCTGTAGGAGGACAAACATGACACAAACCTCCCTAATTGTTACAAATCACACTGTTTATATTAAACGTGCTTCACTGATTCGAGTATTTGGCGAGCGCCGTTTTGTCCTACTCATTTTGGCGGTCCTTGAACTCACCGTCCAGTTTGTTTGCATGTATAACTTTCTCCGACTTTCTAGGACGTGTTTTATGCCACTTCTTTTTCTGTCTCATTTTGTCCACCACACTTTTAACGTCGAGCATGAGTGCGCAAAGGTGAGTTTTGTTGATGTTATTGACTTGTGTGGGGTGCTAATCAGACATATTTGGTCACTGCATGACTGCAAGCTAATCGATGCTAACATGCTATTTAGGCTAGCGATATGTACATATTGCATCATTATGCCTCATTTGTAGCTATATTTGAGCTCATTTAGTTTCCTTTAAGTCCTCTTAATTACATTTATATCTCATGACACATGTAATATGGCTTTTAATTTTTTGCGGCTCCAGACAGATTTGTTTTTGTATTTTTGGTCCAATATGGCTCTTTCAACATTTTGGGTTGCCGACCCCTGGCCTAGCTGGTATTAGCACGAGTTATAAACAAGAGACAACACGGAAAATGAATGTGGAGGAGAACGAAAGCGTCAGTCTGACCGAAGTTGATAATGGACCGAGAAAGATTTTCAACGCATCGGGGAGACAGAAATCCAAAGTGTGGAAAGTTTTTGGGTTTTATAAGAAGGAAGGGAAGCTCGACAGAAGCCATGCTATTTGTAAATTGTGTCGAGCATCGTTGACGTACACTGGCAGCACTACAAATCTCGACCAGCATGCAAAGAGGAAACACGGCCAAGAGTACGGTGAGTTAAAACCCCGTGCCAACGAGCAGGAGTGTGGCATCTGAACGTGTGTTCAGTACTGCGGGAGACATTGTTTCCACAAAACGTAGTCTGCTCAAACATGAGCATGTGGATCAGTTGATTTTCCTTAAAAAAAATCTGCCCTCCAAAAAAACAGAGGACAGTGATGATGAAAATGCACAGGCATAGTGTAAGTGAACTACTGCTTTTTGACCTGGGAAACGGTACCTCACACACAGTAGTTTGATTTTTATTTTTACATATGTATTTATTCTCTCTATTCTTTTACACAAAGCACTTGTCACTGTGCTCATTGTTGCCACATTTTGAGATGTGTTATAGGTGTGTAACTTGTTTACATTGTAATGTTGCACCTTTGTTACCTACCTCTAGTGTTCATTGTTACCTACCTCTAGTGTTCAAAACACTATATGCTCAGGTTGAAATATTGAATCTTTGTTACCTACCTCTAGTGTTCAAAACTATGCTCAGGCTGAAATATTGAATCTTTGTTACCTACCTCTAGTGTTCAAAACTATGCTCAGGCTGAAATATTGAATCTTTGTTACCTACCTCTAGTGTTCAAAACTATGCTCTGGCTGAAATATTGCACTTTGTTGTTACTATTCTGTGCTACTTTTACCTCTGGAGTTCCCATCCTACAATTCAGCCAGACTTTTTTTGGTCCATGTCTAAAAATAAATACATTGACATGTGATTTAGTTGTTCTGTTTTTTTTGCCAGTGCCATAAAGCTACAATGCTTGGGGATTTGGATTCTGGAATATTAACCGTCAAATCGAATCGTATCGTTCAGAATCGAATCCAATCGAATCGGTCTGTAATAAAAGGATATCGTTTTTGAATCGAATCGTAACCTGTGTATCTAGATGCATATCGAATCGTTTATCAGAGAGAGATGTGCAACCCTATGTGTTACATGGCCTTTCCTTTTAACAACACTCAGTTAACATTTGGCAACTGAGGAGACCAATTTTTGAAGCTTTTCAGGTGGAATTCTTTCCCATTCTTGCTTGATGTACAGCTTATGTTGTTCAACAGTCCGGGGGTCTCCGTTGTGGTATTTTAGGCTTCATAATGCGCCACACATTTTCAATGGGAGACAGATCTGGACTACAGGCAGGCCAGTCTAGTACCCACACTCTTTTACTACAAAGCCACACTGTTGTAACATGTGGCTTGGCATTGTCTTGCTGAAATAAGCAGGGGCGTAACATATGTTGCTCCAAAACCTGTATGTACCTTTCAGCATTAATGGCGCCTTCACAGATGTGTAAGTTACCCATGTCTTAGGCACTAATACACCCCCATAACATCACAGATGCTGGCTTTTCAACTTTGCGCCTATAACAATCCGGATGGTTCTTTTCCTCTTTGTTCCGGAGGACACGACATCCACAGTTTCCAAAAACAATTTGAAATGTGGACTCGTCAGACCACAGAACACTTTTCCACTTTGCATCAGTCCATCTTAGATGAGCTCGGGCCCAGCGAAGCCGGTGGCGTTTCTGGGTGTTGTTGATAAATGGCTTTGGCTTTGCATAGTAGAGTTTTAACTTGCACTTACAGATGTAGCGACGAACTGTAGTTACTGACAGTGGTTTTCTGAAGTGTTCCTGAGCCCATGTGGTGATATCCTTTACACACTGATGTCGGTTTTTGATGCAGTACTGCTTGAAGGTCACAGGCTTAGCCGCTTACGTGCAGTGATTTCTCCAGATCCTCTGAACTTTTTGATGATATTACGGATCGTAGATGGTGAAATCCCTAAATTCCTTGCAATAGCTGGTTGAGAAATGTTGTTCTTAAACTGTTCGACAATTTGCTCACGCATTTGTTGACAAAGTGGTGACCCTCGCCCCAACCTTGTTTGTGAATGACTGAGCATTTCATGGAAGTTGCTTTTATACCCAATCATGGCACCCACCTGTTCCCAATTAGCCTGTTCACCTGTGGGATGTTCCAAATAAGTGTTTGATGAGCATTCCTCAACTTTATCAGTCTTTTTTGCCACTTGTGCCAGCTTTTTTGAAACATGTTGCAGGCATCAAATTCCAAATGAGCTAATATTTGCAAGATATTACAACGTTTTCCAGTTCGGACGTTAAGTATCTTGTCTTTACAGTCTATTCAATTTAATATAGGTTCAAAAGGATTTGCAAATCATTGTATTCTGTTTTTATTTACGATTCACACAACGTGCCAACTTCACTGGTTTTGGGTTTTGAAAATTGTAATGAACAGTAACAGTTTCATTTTTAAATCGAGCAGAGTAAAAAAAATATGGAATCACCCTGTAAATTTTCACTTTCCAAAGCTAACGCCTGCATCAGATTAAATCTGTTCAATAGTCCGCAGTTAAAAAAAAAGTACAGTATTTACATCTTGGAGAGCTGTTGCACAGAATATTTCTGTGTAAATAACTCATGTCCCAACGTGTATATACGCGGTTTATGGTACGGTGTGGAAAAATATTTATTTCTTCTAAAATGTATATGCCGGTGCGCTCTATAGTCTGGAAAATACGGTATGATATTTGATATTTGTTTATACTGACAAATGTGCTGTTTTAGACTGCAATATTGTTCAGTAAAAGCTATTTTTCTCAAATAGTGAGTGTAGAGGTAGACCTGTAACAATTTTATAGACAAATTATACTATTTATAGTCCTGTCAGAGATTGGGGGAATGCGAAATGTGTTCTTTTTCCAAGGCGGGTATACCAGAAAATAATTGAGAATGCATGTATGTCTAGCTTGTGTAGCTACTGGGCGCTTAGCTGTTGTGTAGCTGCTAGCTCCTGGTAGTCTATAGCATACAGTGTTTACATTTAGCGTTTAACTGGCTGTCTGAATAAACGTGCTGCTTTATTTCCAGAATCTTGTGACATACAAGTTGATCAGAATAGTAAATGAATAACTTCTATAACAAAATATAATCATTCTGTCAAAATAAAAAGGGGCTGTTTTTTTTAACAAAATTTGTATGGTTTCTATTTTTCAAGAACTGGTTTGAAAAGTACCAATTTGGGTCCAGTATTGGTTGAAATGTGAACAATACTCATCTGTAGCCAGTGGAAGCCCAGCAGATTGATAACTGGATAGATTTTTATGTGAAGGGCACCGTTTTTCCACACATTATGACACATCATTCACCAACAACAACTCAGGGCTGCGAAATAACAGATTGACGTTTGCAATATAAAATAAAAAAGCACCATTGTTAGGAAGTGACGCACTTGCCCTGAATAGCCACCATATATATATATATACAAACCCCGTTTCCATGTGAGTTGGGAAATTGTGTTAGATGTAAATATAAACAATGATTTGCAAATCATTTTCAACCCATATCCAGTTGAATATGCTACAAAGACAACATATTTGATGTTCAAACTGATAAACCTTTTTTTTTTTTTGCAAATAATCATTAACTTTAGAATTTGATGCCAGCAACACGTGACAAAGAAGTTGAGAAAGGTGGCAATAAATACTGATAAAGTTAAAGGAATGCTCATCAAACACTTATTTGGAACATCCCACAGGTGAACTGGCAGATTGGGAACAGGTGGGTGCCATGATTGGGTATAAAAGTAGATTCCATGAAATTCTCAGTCATTCACAAACAAGGATGGGGCGAGGTTCACCACTTTGTCAACAAATGCGTGGGCAAATTGTTGAACAGTTTAAGAAAAACCTTTCTCAACCAGCTATTGCAAGGAATTTAGGGATTTCACCATCTACGGTCCGTAATATCATCAAAGAGTTCAGAGAATCTGGAGAAATCACTGCACATAAGCAGCTAAGCCCGTGACCTTCGATCCCTCAGGCTGTACTGCATCAACAAGCGACATCAGTGTGTAAAGGATATCACCACATGGGCTCAGGAACACTTCAGAAACCCACTGTCAGTAACAACA
Organism: Entelurus aequoreus; assembly: GCF_033978785.1. Taxonomy (NCBI): domain Eukaryota; kingdom Metazoa; phylum Chordata; class Actinopteri; order Syngnathiformes; family Syngnathidae; genus Entelurus; species Entelurus aequoreus. Next base: position 16,575,604 of record NC_084753.1, on the reverse strand, counting down.
GTTGGTCGCTACATCTGTAAGTGCAAGTTAAAACTCTCCTATGCAAGGCGAAAACCGTTTATCAACAACACCCAGAAACGCAGTCGGCTTCGCTGGGCCTGAGCTCATCTAAGATGGACTGATACAAAGTGGAAAAGTGCTCTGTGGTCTGACGAGTCCACATTTCAAATTGTTTTTGGAAACTGTGGACGTCGTGTCCTCCGGACCAAAGAGGAAAAGAACCATCCAGATTGTTATAGGCGCAAAGTTGAAAAGCCAGCATCTGTGATGGTATGGGGGTGTATTAGTGCCCAAGACATGGGTAACTTACACATCTGTGAAGGCGCCATTAATGTTGAAAGGTACATACAGGTTTTGGAGCAACATATGTTGCCATCCAAGCAACGTTACCATGGACGCCCCTGCTTATTTCAGCAAGACAATGCCAAGCCACGTGTTACATCAACGTGGCTTCATAGTAAAAGAGTGCGGGTACTAGACTGGCCTGCCTGTAGTCCAGACCTGTCTCCCATTGAAAATGTGTGGCGCATTATGAAGCCTAAAATACCACAATGGAGACCCCCGGACTGTTGAACAACTTAAGCTGTACATCAAGCAAGAATGGGAAAGAATTCCACCTGAGAAGCTTAAAAAATGTGTCTCTTCAGTTCCCAAACGTTTACTGAGTGTTGTTAAAAGGAAAGGCCATGTAACACAGTGGTGAACATGCTCTTTCCCAACTACTTTGGCACGTGTTGCAGCCATGAAATTCTAAGTTAATTATTATTTGCAAAAAAAAATTAAGTTCATGAGTTTGAACATCAAAGATCTTGTCTTTGTAGTGCATTCAATTGAATATGGCTTGAAAAGGATTTGCAAATCATTGTATTCCGTTTATATTTACATCTAACACAATTTCCCAACTCATATGGAAACGGGGTTTGTATAGATATAGATATATATATATATATATATATATATATATATATATATATATATATATATATATATATATATATATATATATATATATATATATATATATATATATATATATATATATATACAAAGTCAACTTTTCTGTGGTTTTTAGTTATACAGTACTTAATACTGGGGTAGAGTGGAATATACGTTAGGTCAGGAAAAAACACAGAGGCTATATCATCCCTACAAGCCTGCGAAACAGGCTTGTAGGGATGATATTTTCTGTGTTTTTTCTGACCTAACGTGTGTATATATATATATATATATATATATATATATATATATATATATACACACACTACCGTTCAAAAGTTTGGGGTCACATTGAAATGTCCTTATTTTTGAAGGAAAAGCACTGTACTTTTCAATGAAGATAACTTTAAACTAGTCTTAACTTTAAAGAAATACACTCTATACATTGCTAATGTGGTAAATGACTATTCTAGCTGCAAATGTCTGGTTTTTGGTGCAATATCTACATAGGTGTATAGAGACCCATTTCCAGCAACTATCACTCCAGTGTTCTAATGGTACAATGTGTTTGCTCTTTGGCTCAGAAGGCTAATTGATGATTAGAAAACCCTTGTGCCATCATGTTCACACATCTGAAAACAGTTTTGCTCGTTACAGAAGCTACAAAACTTACCTTCCTTTGAGCAGATTGAGTTTCTGGAGCATCACATTTGTGGGGTCAATTAAACGCTCAAAATAGCCAGAAAAAGAGAACTTTCATCTGAAACTCGACAGTCTATTCTTGTTCTTAGAAATGAAGGCTATTCCACAAAATTGTTTGGGTGACCCCAAACTTTTGAACGGTAGTATATATATATATATATATATATATATATATATATATATATATATATATATATATATATATATATATATATATATATATATATATATATATACATATATATATATATATATATATATATATATATATATATATATATATATATATATATATATATATATAATTTTTTTATTTTTTATCTTTTTATTTTATTTTTTTCTTACATAACAATTTGATGAACTGACCTGTCCAGCGCAATGGCGCTGAAATTGAGCACGGTGACGGAGCAGAAGAGCTTCTGGAGGAACCTGAAGGCCTTGCAGAGCGGCAGCGTGTGAAGCCACCAGCAGCAGCGAGGGCTGGAGCCCAGCGCCACGTCGAAGGGAACGCACGCCAACCCGGCGCAGATGCCCGCGCACGCCAGATTTTTGATGAAGCGATTGGTCACAGACTTGAAGACGTTTGTGGAGCAGGTGCACCACAACACCGTGGCGTTCCCTGTGGGGAGCCGGGAACAAAATCAAGAGCTTTAAAACCATTGCCAGTGTCCAAACCTGCCTTCTGGATCACATTAGTTTGGACAGGACTATTTCTAGCATATTCATGTGGGAAATGGATTTGGATACGGTGCTTCAATCCTAATAAGCTCAGAACTCCATTATGCACATTCTAATATGTAGAAAGTAGGAAGACTTTGTTTAGAAATGTAGAACTGCAGTACAGTGGAATCTCAATTTACAAACCCCTCTATTTGTGAACTTCTCGATTTACAAATTTTTAAATGGAGCCAAATATGCCGCCATGTGCGAACCATGTCTCTGTGTACCAAGGCTTCATTCATTCACTCATTTTGTGTCCGGCCTGCAGGCAAAGTTGACAAATGTCTTCCATTTCGCTAACTCGACATGAGTCCAAAAACTTAACACACCAGCGTGGAAAGACAGAGGGAATCGCTGTGGAGTTAAAAAAAAAAAAAAGACTATTTTCGACAAGTACATTAATGGCGCTTGCAAGTATGGAGGAATCGACGAAGCAGGCGTCGTACCACAGCAAGTTTTAATTGTGATGAGACCGGACTTTTCTGGAAAAAGACGCCAAAGCAGACTTCTATCACAGCGGAGAAAAAGACTATCTCTCCTCCACGCCACCTCTGTCTTCTCCTTTCTCGTCAGCTCATCCTTTGATGATGTTAATTTAAGTGGTTGGGATTTCTGATTATTTGTGAGGGCACCAAAGGGACTTATGTGTGTGTGTGTGTTGGCAGAGCAGCGCATACAGGACAGTTCAGCTTGTGTACCAACATAGACTAAAATATGGACTTTTGTCGAGGCTGGAACCTATTATTCATATTTACATTGTTTCTTATGGAGAAATTTGCTTCACTTTACAAACTTTCCGATTTACAAACCCTGTTCAAGAACCACAGTAGTAACAATTCTCCATTTTATTTTGGTGGCAAGCTCCGTGTGACAGATTGGAGTTTTGGATTTGGATTTCCTGTTTGGAGCTTTTATTTTGTAGTTACAAATCTCCCAGATTCGGATGGTTTTAAGTGCATGTAGAATATAGCTTTTACCCCGAATGTTAAAAGGTTGATGAGGCGAGGAGGGAGTGGTCGATCAACAATCACTTTATTGCAACGAGCCATAAAACCATCCACAGATGTTCCACGGAGCGTCTCTCTCCCATGGTATCTTCCCCTCTGTTTTCACCGAGTCACGACACATTTAAGGACTCTTAGACTGTTGGAAAATAGAATCATTCGAGCACAAGTTAAGCTGTACATCAAGTAACAATGGGAAAGAATTCCACCTGAGAAGCTTAAAAAATGTGTCTCCTCAGTTCCCAAACGTTTACTGGGTGTTGTTAAAAGGAAAGGCCATGTAACACAGTGGTGAACATGCCCTTTCCCAACTACTTTGGCACGTGTTGCAGCCATGAAGTTAATTATTATTTGCAAAAAAAAAATAAAGTTTATGAGTTTGAACATCAAATATCTTGTCTTTGTAGTGCATTCAATTGAATATGGGTTGAAAAGGATTTGCAAATCATTGTATTTCGTTTATATTAACATCTAACACCATTTCCCAACTCATATGGAAACGGGGTTTGTAAATAAATCTGTCAAGACTAGGACTATGGTGCAGTTTCCTGCGTGGATTGTTTTCCCGAAATGCAAAAGAACTGGATTGGACATGGCGTGAAGGTAAATACATGATTTAATTCTACTATAAAAAACGTGCAAACAAAAGGCGCGCACAAGGCGGAGACACAAACTTGGCTAAGGAAACACAAATAGTCAACACATAAACTGAACTATGGTCATAAAACAAAAACACTTACGGTGACGTGAGCAGAGCAGCATGAACTATGAAATGGCATGAAACAGTAAACATGGCATGAAGCAGAATCAGAGTACAGAGTAATCATAAACAGAGTGATGACGCCAGGCCGACTGCCTGGCAACTACAAGCTTAAATAATAAAGTCTTGATTAACACAGGTGCGTGAGTCCGAACACATGACAGGTGAAACTAATGGGTGACAAAACAAGGGAGTGAAAAAACAGGAACTATGGAGTTTTAACCAAACAGAACATAACTAAACAAAACATGATCACAAGACATGACAAAAACACATTGAATGAGAAGGTGTGTCCAAACTTTTGGCCTGTACTGTATATACATATAATATTTGTGATTAACACATTGCTTCATATCATTTGACAAGGTTTATCCCTGTAAAAGTTCAATATAACTATTGAATACGATTAAAATCAAGAGTAAGATTACTAAAATTATTTTAAACTTTTAACTGTTATTTATTTCTATTATTACTACATCCAATTTAACTATTTTGTGTTTTCATGTATTTACTAATATATTTTGATACCTTACTTTGCATATATTGTGAAATATATTTTTTTTTATATTTTTAGATTACGCTACTTTTTAGTTGTTCTCCCTCCATTTCAATTGTATTTGTATTAATTAATGTATTAATCACAGGTGTATAGCCCTTTGTGCTGCAACTGGCCTGTGCAGGAAAAATGCTATACAAATATAAACAAAAATTAAAGCTGCAAGCAGCGATGGCCGGGACCATTCTCCTAGGGGGCGCTAGAGCGCAATTTAGAGTTTTGGGGTTTGGTTTTTTGATTAGATCGCAATTTTCGCCAGTCCTTATGTGTGTGTCCAATTTGGTGAGTTTTGAAGCATGTTAAGGGGGTCAAATTACAGCTGAAAGAGGAAAAAGGTGACTGTTTTTACTCAACTTTTGTTTTGAAGGGGGAATTGCAAACGTCCTGTTGATTTTTGCTGCGGGTTGTCAGTGTATGAAATGTAGGTCTAAGTGAGACCTACATAGAGGTTTTTGTTTCATGTCTCTACGACAGGGGTCACCAACCTTTTTGAAACCAAGAGCTACTTCTTGGGTACTGATTAATGCGAAGGGCTACCAGTTTGATACACACTTAAATAAATTGCCAGAAATAGCCAATTTGCTCAATTTACCTTTAACTCTATGTTATTATTAATAATTAATGATATTTACACTTAATTGAACGGTTTGAAAGAGGAGAAAACACGGAAAAAATGACAATTACATTTTGAAACATAGTTTATCTTCAATTTCGACTCTTTAAAATTCAAATTCAACCGAAAAAAAGAAGAGAAAAACTAGCTAATTCGAATCTTTTTGAAAAAATTTAAAAAACAATTTATGGAACATCATTAGTCATTTTTCCTGATTAAGATTAATTTTAGAATTTTGATGACATGCTTTAAATAGGTTCAAATCCAATCTGCACTTTGTTAGAATATAAAACAAATTGGACCAAGCTATATTTCTAACAAAGACAAATCATTATTTCTTATAGATTTTCCAGAACAAAATTTTTTAAAGAAATTCAAAAGACTTTGAAATAAGATTCTAATTTCATTGTACAGATTTTCTAAATTTGCCAGAATAATTTTTTTGAATTTTAATCATAATAAGTTTGAAGAAATCTTTCACAAATATTCTTCGTCGAAAAAACAGAAGCTAAAATGAAGAATTAAATTACAATGTATTTATTATTCTTTACAATAGAAAAAATAAATTTACTTGAACATTTATTTAAATTGTCAGGAAAGAAGAGGAAGGAATTTAAAAGGTCAAAAGGTACATGTGTTTAAAAATCCTAATATCATTTTTAAGGTTGTATTTTTTCTCTAAAATTGTCTTTCTGAAAGTTATAAGAAGCAAAGTAAAAAAAATTAATGAATTTATTTAAACAAGTGAAGACCAAGTCTTTAAAATATTTTCTTGGATTTTCAAATTCTATTTGAGTTTTGTCTCTCTTAGAATTAAAAATGTCGGGCAAAGCGAGACCAGCTTGCTAGTAAATAAATAACATTTAAAAAATCGAGGCAGCTCACTGGTAAGTGCTGCTATTTGAGCTATTTTTAGAACAGGCCAGCGGGCTACTCATCTGGTCCTTACGGGCTACCTGGTGCCCGTGGGCACCGCGTTGGTGACCCCTGCTCTACGACATTCGTACTGGGAGTTAGAGGCAGTTTTGTCTGTGTTTTCTTCCTAGGAGCAGTTTTGTCTGTGTTTTCTTCCTAAGGGGCGCTAGAGCGCAATTTTGAGTTTTGGGGTTAGGTTTTTTTATTAGATCGCAATTTTCGCCAGTCCTGATGTGTGTGTCCAGTTTGGTGAGTTTTGAAGCATGTTAAGGGGGTCAAATTACAGCTGAAAGAGGCAAAGGTGACTGTTTTTACAAAACGTTTGTTTTGAAGGGGGAATTGCAAACTTCCTGTTGATTTTTGCTGGGGGGTGTCAATGAATGAAATGTAGGTCTAAGTGAGACCTACATAGAGGTTTTTGTTTCATGTCTCTACGACATTCCTACTGGGAGTTACAGGCAGTTTTGTCTGTGTTTTCTTCCTAGGGGGGTGCTAGAGCGCAATAGGGCTCATAAAATCCAAACCGGAGCAGTAATTAAAACTCTTTCATCAACTTTTAATCAGAAGGGTTCAATCTCTCTCCTGTGATATTTTGAAGCCGAAACGACAAACGCGCTCAGAGGAGATAATGTTTAAAAAAAGGTGACTGTTATGACGCAACTTTTATTTTGAAGGAGGAATTGCAAACTTCCTGTTAATTTTTGCTGGGGGTTGTCAATATATGAAATGTAGGTCTAAGTGAGACCTACATAGAGGTATTTGTTTCATGTCTCTACGACATTCCTACTGGGAGTTACAGGTAGTTTTGTCTGTGTTTTCTTCCAAGGAGCAGTTTTGTCTGTGTTTTCTTCCTATGGGGCGCTAGAGCGCAATTTTGAGTTTTGGGGTTAGGTTTTTTTATTAGATCGCAATTTTCGCCAGTCCTGATGTGTGTGTCCAGTTTGGTGAGTTTTGAAGCATGTTAAGGGGGTCAAATTACAGCGGAAAGAGGCAAAGGTGACTGTTTTTACAAAACGTTTGTTTTGAAGGGGGAATTGCAAACTTCCTGTTGATTTTTGCTGGGGGGTGTCAATGAATGAAATGTAGGTCTAAGTGAGACCTACATAGAGGTTTTTATTTCATGTTTCTACAGCATTCCTACTGGGAGTTACAGGCAGTTTTGTCTGTGTTTTCTTCCTAGGAGCAGTTTTGTCTGTGTTTTCTTCCTAGGGGGCGCTAGAGCGCAATTTTGAGTTTTGGGGTTAGGTTTTTTATTAGATCGCAATTTTCGCCAGTTCTGATGTGTGTGTCCAGTTTGGTGAGTTTTGAAGCATGTTAAGGGGGTCAAATTACAGCTGAAAGAGACAAAGGTGACTGTTTTTACAAAACGTTTGTTTTGAAGGGGGAATTGCAAACTTCCTGTTGATTTTTGCTGGGGGGTGTCAATGAATGAAATGTAGGTCTAAGTGAGACCTACATAGAGGTTTTTATTTCATGTTTCTACAACATTCCTACTGGGAGTTACAGGCAGTTTTGTCTGTGTTTTCTTCCTAGGGGGCGCTAGAGCGCAATAGGGCTCATAAAATCCAAACCGGAGCAGTAATTAAAACTCTTTCATCAACTTTTAATCAGAAGGGTTCAATCTCTCTCCTGTGATATTTTGAAGCCGAAACGACAAAGGAGATAATGTTTAAAAAAAGGTGACTGTTATGACGCAACTTTTATTTTGAAGGAGGAATTGCAAACTTCCTGTTAATTTTTGCTGGGGGTTGTCAATATATGAAATGTAGGTCTAAGTGAGACCTACATAGAGGTATGTGTTTCATGTCTCTACGACATTCCTACTGGGAGTTACAGGCAGTTTTGTCTGTGTTTTCTTCCAAGGAGCAGTTTTGTCTGTGTTTTCTTCCTAGGGGGCGCTAGAGCGCAATTTTGAGTTTTGGGGTTAGGTTTTTTTATTAGATCGCAATTTTCGCCAGTCCTGATGTGTGTGTCCAGTTTGGTGAGTTTTGAAGCATGTTAAGGGGGTCAAATTACAGCTGAAAGAGGCAAAGGTGACTGTTTTTACAAAACGTTTGTTTTGAAGGGGGAATTGCAAACTTCCTGTTGATTTTTGCTGGGGGGTGTCAATGAATGAAATGTAGGTCCAAGTGAGACCTACATAGAGGTTTTTGTTTCATGTCTCTATGACATTCGTACCGGGAGTTAGAGGCGATTTTGTCTGTGTTTTCTTCCTAGGGGGCGCTAGAGCGCAATTTTGAGTTTTGGGGCTAGGTTTTTTGATTATATCGCAATTTTCGCCAGTCCTGATGTGTGTCTCAAATATGGTGAGTTTTGAAGCATGTTAAGGGGGTCAAATTACAGCTCAAAGAGGCGGCGGTATAATAATAATAAAACCTTACAGATACAATAGGGTCCTCTGTCCCAAAGGGACATTCGATCCCTAATAAAGTTTGATTGAAGAGGCCTTTCACATTTGTCAATGAGCTACAAGTGTCACAAGGAAAATGTTGGGAGACAAATCCCTGATGAAGGTAAACGTGCTGGAAGCAGTGTCATTTTAGAGCAACCACATTAATATTTCTTAAATTGGTTTAAAAAGGTGATAAAATCCCTCTGGCGCTCTGGCTGATGACAGGGGGTCACGCAGCCGCTGCAGATGTAATTACGCTGAGAGTGTTAGATGTATCCTCATCCTCTCACACGCACAAAAAACATGACCACTAATAAGGGTCTAGAGTTCAGTTTGCAACAGTTCTATAAACCTTGTAAAACTGTTGAATTGACCATGCTCGTGTCTGCAGCGATCACTTTGTAAAATGTTTGTTTGAACATTTGTTTGCTTCAGGAACTTTTTGTGATGCAATCGAGTTTATTCTCCACCATATTAGTAGTGTTTGAGAGCAGAACTAAACGTAAGAAAATAACAAGAGATCGCATTAGTTTGGGTTCTTTTGTGGTTGCTTTGCCTAAATATAACTACCAAGACCTGCTTGTGCAAATAAACTAACGTCATGTTAAGTCCTGGTAATAAATATTTGGATTATTGGTCCAATCCATCCTATTTCCGTTGTCGATTTTCAAAACAGAAACTAAAAGCTTAATGTTGTTGTAGTTGTGCAGGAAAGCCAAGTGCTTTATTCCACACAAATGACCACATTATAACGTATTTGGTGATATTTGTTAGCATCAAGAAAATATCCTTAACAGTAATAATAAGATGATGAATAAATCTCTGGTAGGGTCAACAGCATATACTGAATCTTGATATCGCCAGCAAACATTGCTGAACAACAGGGACATTTAGAGCTAAATAACGAGACACCATATGAACTTCACACCATAAAAACAACTACAGACATGAATTGTACATGAGACTAATATTTGTAGCAGGAAATCAACTGCAAACAAACTTCAATTTTTCTCATTAGTATCACAACAGCATGGCACTTGTTATGTCAATCAAATATGTTGCTTAGCGATGCACGCATAAGTCCAACTTTGCCTTTCACCGATTAATGCTTAATTTGTGGACCCCTCACATGTAAAGACATGATCTTTTCTTCTCTAAATCCTTGTTAGTGTCAAATGACGTGAAGTCGTAGCGAGCAGTAACATCTTGGTGACGATAAATTGTTTAAATCTTTAAAAAATGTATTTTCTTAAGAGTGTATAAATCCACTCCATCCCATTTTAAATATTTTTTTTTCATGATCGCTTTTATATTTGCCTCCAAACCTTTGGAAATATGCCCAAATCTTCACAGGTAAATAAACAGTAGCCTATAGGGACTCTAGACCAGTGGTCCCCAACCACCGGGCCACGGCCCGGTACCGGTCCGCAGACCGATTGGTACTGGGCCGCACAAGAAATAAAAAATAAAAAATATATATATTTTTTTTTTTATTAAATCAACATAAAAAACACAATATATACATTATATATCAATATATATCAATACAGTCTGCAGGGATACAGTCCGTAAGCACACATGATTGTATAAAATTTAAAAATATATAAAAAATTTGCCTCTGTGTTTTTTCCTGACCTAACGTATATTCCGCTCTACCCCAGTATTGAGCACTGTGTAACGGAGAAACCACAGAAACCTTGACTAATATATATATATATATATATATATATATATATATATATATATATATATGTGTGTGTGTGTGTGTGTGTGTGTGTGTGTGTGTGTGTGTGTGTGTGTGTGTGTGTGTGTGTGTGTGTGTGTTGTAAGGAAACAGGACTGAGTGAGGACCCAGATACACAATTTACGTGTAAAGTAACACACGTGTAAGAGCCTTAAGGACCCTACAATGTGACACTTGTACTCTTGCTAGCAGTGTGATGTCAGACTCACCAATATGCCGCATGTGTGATCACACAATACTTCATATTTCCCACAGCAAGCACATTTGAAGTTTTTATCATATTGTTCTCACTTCCAACTTTTCTAATAATTTTCATGCCCACATTTTGTAATGTTTAGTTACGGCTAAAGTTCCTAAATATGGTCCTATGCTCAAACTATAAATGACAGTTACACTTTATTCTTCAGCTAAATGAGCCCATTTTACAGAATCTAACTGCCTTATTGGTATCGAAAATATCAAAAATAAGGTCGATATTTTATTTGGTGGTTGTTTGAGTCTTAATTTGCCCTGTGATTGACTGCTAACCAGTCAACTGGGTTAGGCTCCAGCAGCATGATCATCTGTGTGATTTGACTAAAACCTGGTCACATATAATACTATTTGGTTTTTTTTTTAATTAAATAAGTTATTTTTTAAATTTAAATATTTATGTATATATTTCAGTGTAGTATATATATATATATATATATATATATATATATATATATATATATATATATATATATATATATATATATGTAACGTTAACGGATTAATGCCTGTGATTAATAAAAAAGAGATATTATCACGCTATTAAATATGAATGAAGATTAATCACATCTGGGTTAAGACTTAACCTGGAAGACGGGTGCATTGTTACACGGTCTTCAAAACAGAACTTTAGATAAAACTGAGGTAACTTGTTGGTATTGCACCACAGCTGATCCGCCGTGCAATACCTTGGAGAGGCTACAATTACAGCTAGTATGAACCAAATGTACTACACAAACAAGAGCATCAAGTTGCAACTACGGGCTGAACGTGAATTTATTTTGCTTTTGTAGAACATTGGACATGTGTAAGTAATCACAACGAGCTGGGGTCGCAGTGGACCAAAAGAAGATATCAGCATTGTCATCTGAAGGGGTAAACAAGCTTGTTTGTTTAATCAACTAGTTAAACTGAAGAGGAGTAAATGCGGATTTGAAGGGTGTACTATGTTAAGTTGTTCATGAGTGTGTTTACTACATTATCGATTAGTAACTGTACCTTATTTGCAATATCTGTTGTGTTTTATCTTTATCCTGCCTTCTCCTTTATGTCTGCACCTGTGTATTCAGTGATTCGTCCTCGGCGAGTGGCGGACCTAGAGGCACACCTGCTCGCAATTAGCCCGCCAGTATTTAGGCTCGTCACTGACAGCTTGGCCTTGCCGGTTAATGTATCCTGAACCTCTCTCGTGCATGCGCCTGCTTCACCTCACCAGACCTGGTACGTTGTCGCTCCTTAGTCCTGAATTCCCTAACATCTTTTGTGTTTGTTTCCTAGCCTCCCTGAGGTAAAGGGGATTCTTTTGTTGGACTCTTGCCCTGCTCAGTGCGCCCTGGCCTCTTCTCCTGCCGACCACTGAGGGACCTATTTTGTCCAGGTTACATGGTGTGCGCTTCTGCCCCATTGCCCTTAGTTATCCCTTTTGTCTAATTAAATGTTTTCCCGTCTCTGCATCCTAGGGTCACCCTCCCCCCCTTTGACCAAGACCTTAACAATATCATTTCAAAGACTATTCAAATGTGCACATTAGTGATGGGTTGATGAGGCGTTATGAAGCGTTTCAACACATTGCAAAACTGTATTGATACTGTGTCGATACTGTGTCACTAGATACTGACATCTGCTGGACATTAAAAATCCCTACAGGCAACCTATGGACCGACTCAACTGACACTGATTTTATGACCTAGTACAGGGGTCGGCAACCCAAAATGTTGAAAGAGCCATATTGGACCAAAAATACAAAAACAAATCTGTCTGGAGCCGCAAAAAATTAAAAGCCATATTACATACAGATAGTGTGTCATGAGATATACATTGAATTAAGATGACTTAAAGGAAACTAAATGACCTCAAATATACCTACAAATGAGGCATAATGATGCAATATGTACATATAGCTAGCCTAAATAACATGTTAGCATCGATTAGCTTGCAGTCATGCAGTGACCAAATATGTCTGATTATCATTCCACACAAGTCAATAACATCAACAAAACTCACCTTTGTGCATTCATGCACAACGTTAAAAGTTTGGTGGACAAAATGAGACAGAAAAAGAAGTGGCATAAAACACGTCCTAGAAAGTCGGAGAAAGTTCTACATGTAAACAAACTACTGTGAGTTCAAGGACCGCCAAAATTAGTAGGACAAAACGGCGCTCGCCAAATACTTGAATCAGTGAAGCATGTTTAATATAAACAGTGTGATTTATAACAATTAGGGGGGTTTGTGTCATGTTTGTCCTCCTACAGAAACCATATTAAAACAAAAAATATATTTTTTTCCCCCTCATCTTTTTCCATTTTTCATACATTTCTGAAAAAGCTCCAGAGAGCCACTAGGGCGGCGCTAAAGAGCCGCGGGTTGCCGACCCCTGACTTAGTATATACAATAATATAAACCAAGTCATTGTATTTCATTTAGGATTATTTCATATCTTCATTTAAATAAAAATATATTTTGATCTTTTTTAGATACAGTCAATAAATAATGTGAACATGTATCATAACATGGAAATTAGAGTTGTCCGATAATATCGGCCTGCCGATATTATCGGCCGATAAATGCTTTAAAATGTAATATCGGAAATTATTGGTATCGGTTTTATTATTATCGGTATTGTTTTTTTTATTTTGATTTTTTTATTAAATCAACATAAAAAAACACAAGATACACTTACAATTAGTACACCAACCCAAAAAACCTCCCTCCCCCATTTAAACTCATTCACACAAAAGGGTTGTTTCTTTCTGTTATTAATATTCTGGTTCCTACAATATATATCAATACAGTCTGCAAGGGATACAGACCGTAAGCACACATGATTGTGCGTGCTGCTGGTCCACTAATAGTACTAACCTTTAAGAGTTAATTTTACTCATTTTCATTAATTACTAGTTTCTATGTAACTGTTTTTAAATTGTTTTACTTTCTTTTTTATTCAAGAAAATGTTTTAATTTATTTATCTTATTTTATTAATTGAAAAAAAAAAGGACCTTATCTTCACCATACCTGGTTGTCCAAATTAGGCATAATAATGTGTTAATTCCACGACTGTATATATCGGTATCGGTTGATATCGGTATCGGTAATTAAGAGTTGGACAATATTGGCAAAAAGCCATTATCGGACATCCCTAATGGAAATCTAAGAGAACGTGTTGTGAATGAGGATGCTTGTGGACTGGGAATTTTTTTTATTTTTTTTTTTACACATTTTTAATTAAAAAAAAACAGTTTTTCCAACGTATTAAATTTTAGACGATTTCTCTTCTTAGTTATTATTTCTCCGGCTGTAGAAAAGACCCGCTCACAGGGCACAGTTCGCATATCGGTCACGTGACCGAAACAGCTCATGATTGGTCACGTGACTTTCTAAAAGCGGTACGCGCACCAACACAAGGTTTTGCTCTATGACAGGGGTCACCAACCTTTTTGAAACCAAGAGCTACTGCTTGGGTACTGAAGGGCTACCAGTTTGATACACACTTAAATAAATTACCAGAAATAGCCAATTTGCTCAATTTACCTTTAACTCTATGTTATTATTAATAATTAATTATATTTATCTTTGTGGAAACACTGATCATCTTAATGATTTCTCACAATAAATATATATAGAAACAGATAAATATCAATATGCAACACTTTATTTTTATATTTTCTCTAAGTGCACATTTTTCAAATTGAACATTTTCAAATGATCACTTCTAAGACAGTCTTGTGAAATCACAATATCCCATTTTAACTAGCTAGCCACTAACTTTTTTTAACAAATCAAGAATTACTTTGCACCATGTTTGTACAAATAATAACTCATGTAAAATACAAAAGTCAACTCTCAAATTTTTAAATAAATCATGTCACACTTTGAACTGGACACCAAATCTGTTATCTGTTTCTTTGTCAATTAGTGAAGACCAAGTCTTTAAAATATTTTCTTGGATTTTCAAATTCTATTTGAGTTTTGTCTCTCTTAGAATTAAAAATGTCGATCAAAGCGAGACCAGCTTGCTAGTAAATAAATAACATTTAAAAAATAGAGGCAGCTCCCTGGTAAGTGCTGCTATTTGAGCTATTTTTAGAACAGGCCAGCGGGCTACTCATCTGGTCCTTACGGGCTACCTGGTGCCCGCGGGCACCGCGTTGGTGACCCCTGCTCTATGAGCTCGACGCATGCGCCGATGCATCTGTGTTGCCGGATTCATCCCTAGTGCACATCATTCTTACTATACTTACTGTCACAAAGTTTTGAGCAAATCAATGACTTGAAGTTCAGTAAAATATTTATAAATAACATTCCTGTATGGCATTCTGACTAACAAATTGCATTGGTATCCAAATATTGGGGTATTTTCTTAAGCAAATTTTACTAATGCAAGCAAATAATAACCTGTAATTAATCATGATTAATCACAGTTCAAGAGTGTGATTAAGCTGATTAAACAATTAATCACTTGACAGCCCTAATACATATATACATATACATTTATACACATATATACATATACATCTTTACACATATATACATATAGATAAATTAGAGATGTGCGATAATGGCTTTTTTGCCGATATCCGATATTCCGATATTGTCCAACTCCTAATTACCGATTCCCATATCAACCGATACCGATATATACAGTCGTGGAATTAACACATTATTAAGCCTAATTTTGTTGTGATGCCCCGCTGGATGCATTAAACAATGTAACAAGGTTTTCCAAAATAAATCAACTCAAGTTATGGAAAAAAAATGCCAACATGTTATTAGGGGGTAGCGGGGGGTGTATATTGTAGCGTCCCGGAAGAGTTAGTGCTGCAAGGGGTTCTGGGTATTTGTTCTGTTGTGTTTATGTTGTGTTACAATGTTCTCCCGAAATGTGTTTGTCATTCTTGTTTGGTGTGGTTTCACAGTGTGGCGTTTTAAAAAGTCATAAATTTTACTTTTTGAAACCGATACCGAACATTTTGAAAGCGTTAGCTTAGTTGCTGAAGTTAGCTTAGTCATCAGTAGCTGACTGTAGTTGGCAGACCCTCAGATTTTATTGCAAGGCGTGCAGCGAAGCCTGATTTTTTTATTTTTTTTTTAGTTCATTAAGCCAAAAAAAGGCTTTAGGAACATAATATTGTACATAACAGGGGATATATAATGCATTGTGCAGCTTATTTGCATGTTCTTACTATTTGCTGCTGTTATGTTTGTGCCTCATGTGTTGCTCAGAAATTCCCAGTTGCTAAGGACATGTTTTGTGTCAGTTAGGGCGACCCATTGAGTGACGGCATTAAATCCTGGCTACCTCTTCAGTCTGCAGAGAGCTACACGAAGATAAGACAGGAAACGACTGTGGTAATTATGCCTGTTGCGCTGTCAGGGCAGAGGATGTTATATGCATCCATTTATGGCGTCCATGTGCATCCATGCAGCCATCACTACCATCAGTACTACCAGAGAAGTGTGCTGCCTCATCTTAAGCAGCCAGTTAATATTTACTGCATTTTTTTTTTTTTGTAGGCGACGCCAATGTGTTTTCAGTCCCACTTCCTGTCGGCACCTTTTCCCCACGACTCCTGTTCGCCACGGTGTGATTGCTTTGGCTAAACTGCATATTTTGCAGCAGCACCTGTGTATGTGCTAATTGACGCGAACGCTCTTGCTCACACTCCCACAGAGTGAAACCCTGTCAACGGTAAAAGCTCAAAACAATGACAACTCTTTACTTTGACTTTGATACAGTAACAAGTGGTGCAGTGTTTCCAATACATTTACGCTACAAGTAAATTTAGGGTCACCACAAATTAAAAATCATTTTGATTTTTTTAATATTTATTAATTTGCAAGGTTTGCTTGCAGGAGATATACTGTATGTGCTGCCATCTCCAAGCAGTCATTTTCCACAAAACATTGCAGTGCTTCCCATACATTCACGCCACAAGTACATGTAGGGCCACCACAAGTAAAACATTTTGATTTATTTTATTTTCAATAACGCGATAAAGGAAGGTAACACTTCACCGTCCAGGTGATAAATGTGCTGCCATCTCCCAGCAATCATGTTACACAAAACATTGCAATGTTTCCCATACATCATTTTACTTGTGGCAGCCTAAAAAATAGACAAAAAATGGTTTTGTTTTGTTTTTCCATTTTTCTGTGGTACAGGAAGGTAGCGCTCCACCTTCCAGGTGATAATTGTGCTGCCATCTCCCAGCAATCATGTTACACAAAACATTGCAATGTTTCCCATACATCATTTTACTTGTGGCAGCCTAAAAAATAGACAAAAAATGGTTTTGTTTTGTTTTTCCATTTTTCTGTGGTACAGGAAGGTAGCGCTCCACCTTCCAGGTGATAATTGTGCTGCCATCTCCCAGCAATCATGTTCCACAAAACATTGCAGTGCTTCCCATACATTCACGCCACAAGTACATTTAAGGCCGCCACATGTAAAACATTTTGATTTATTTTATTTCTAATAACGCAATAAAGGGAGGTGTTGCTGTGCTCTGGCACAAAAAGCATGATGCAGTTATTAGTGTTATTAGGCTCCAAGTTGATTGGTGTATTGCTGTTCAGTATAAGTCCAACAATAGGGAGTTTATTGTTCTTAATGTGTACACTCCGTATGAATGTAAAGACAATGAGGATGACTACATGTTTAAACTTGCTTTTATTAATTCTTTTATACAGGATAATCACTGTACATGTATTTATGTGGTCGGTGACTGGAATGCTGATATTTCTGATGGCAGCTCTTTATTTGCAAGACACCTAATACAGTTTTGTGATGAAAATGCACTCACCTTATCTAGTCAAGGGTTGTTGCCAGCTGATAGCTATTCTTATATTAGTGAAGCCTGGCACACAACATCATGGCTTGACCACTGTGTCAGTACAGCTGACGCACACGCCACTATACGTTCTATGGAGATTGCCTCTATGAGCGACCATATTCCATTCATATTAGATATTAAGTTGGACAGTCTCCCTGAGTTGACCCAGGAAGTTAATGGCCTGAGGGCCAAACTAGACTGGACTAAACTCACAGATGAGGAAGTGCTGTTTTATTACAGGAGAACTGATGCTCTTTTAAATAACATGTCTCTTCCACTTGATGCAATTTTTTGTACTAATCTTAACTGTAATGATACTAATCATAGAAAATCCCTTTGTGTAATGTATGACTATATTGTCAAAATCCTGTGTGAGGCTAGCAGTTCTTATGTTACATGCACAAACAGGAAATCCAGTGGGAAGCCAGGCTGGAATAAACATGTTCGAGTGCATTACACTGCGGCTAAGGAGGCTTTCAGTGAATGGGTTCTGGCTGGCAGACCAAGACCAGGTCCAGTACTAGATCGTAAGAAGCTAACACATTCTAGGTCAGGGGTGGGCAATTAATTTTTACCGGGGGCCGCATGAGCTACCCGAGCACTGCTGGAGGGCCACATCGACAATATTTCAATTAAATTTTGCTCAATATTATTTTTGATATATACCGTAAGATAAATAATAATAATAATAATAATAATAGTAATACTTCAACATAGTGTGTGTAACAGCATTCCATGACTAATATATATAAATTAACATTAATAATAAATGACAGTAAAATAAGCACACGTATGACTGAGGAGTCATAGTGTAACTTTGTGTGGTGTTTGAGTTGTCCGACTTTTTGTGTGGCCTTAAACGCACCAGTGGTTTAGTGCTATGCGTGTTGGTGACAGATGACAAGTTGGTTTTGGCCTGGTTTGTACGGCAGAAAATGACTAGTTTTTTGAGATAGAATTGTTTTACTCATGTTTTTGGTGTGGTTATGTCCGAATATAAACAGTTTTGTTCAATAAAGTGATCGATATAATTCCTGTCCTCGAAGCATCTCGATAGACGTTACAATAATTGAACGGTGTTGACGAACACCATTAGGGCCGCTTGTTGTCACTGTCACTCAAAGTTGCATTGCAAAATTCCATAGAATAAATATGTTTATTTTGTTTATAATTCAGATGGGATTTGATTTGGTGCGCGGCATATACTTGCTGCGCGCAGCGGACGCTTGAGCAGTGCGCAATTGCGCAGGCACGCACCTTAGGTGAGGGGACGTTGCTTTGCAGTTCATGTGTTGTTGAAAACACGGCATTCCTCATCAACTTTTCTCTTTTTGGCGTCTCGGGTGTAAACCGTGCATCACTTGTCGCTGCATGTGCACCTTCACTCGCAGGTTACACACGGACACACGCCCATAAATAATACTTTTCAAAATAAAAGCAGCACAGTTGTATTGCGCGCAGGACATAGATGTTTTTTCAACTTTATTTTGTAATTGCAGTTGTTCACATTCACTCACAATCACGCATACGTCCACACGGAAGTAATACAAATAACGATTTTCAAAACAAAAGCAGCACCGTTGTATTGCACACTCGACATAGATACTTTTTAAAATTTATTTTGTAATTTATATTTGGCCTCACGCGGGCCGGACAGGGACGCACAAAGGGCCGGATGCGGCCCGCGGGCCGCAGAATGCCCAGGTCTGTTCTAGGTACAAATCTGCCATTCGATTTGTCATTCGAAATGAACACACTATGAGAGCTGACTCATTGGCTGAGAAACTCCTTAACTGTAATATCAGTGGATTCTGGAAAGAGGTGAAAACATTGAATCGAGGCAGTATGCCTCTGCCATGCACAATTGAGGGTGTAGATGGAGCTGATAACATAGCTGAGAAATGGAGGCAGCACTATTCTGCACTTTTTAATTGTGTTAAAAGTGAGCCCTTTGTTATAGGCAGCATCCACAACAGTGAGGCTGTTGGAGTCTCTGTAAGTCAGGTGCTGCAGGCAATATCCCAGCTAGCTGATAATAAAGCCAGTGGCCCTGATCATATAACTGCAGAACACCTGAAACATGCAAGCCCCAGAGTAGCGGTCCTGCTTTCCATCTGTTTTACAGGCCTGATGTCACACGGGCTGCTGCCTGACTCCATGATGGCTGTCACTCTGGTGCCGGTCATCAAGGACAAGGCAGGTAAGGTGGGAAGCATGGAGAATTACAGGCCTACTGCACTTGCAAGCATACTTTCTAAAGTTATAGAGATAATTTTATTAGACCGCTTAAGCGTTTTTCTTACCACTGCTGACAATCAGTTTGGTTTTAAAACTAAGCATGGTACTGACCTTTGTATCTATGCATTGAAAGAAGTGATTGATATGTATAAAGGTAAGAACTCCTCAGTTTTAGTTGGCTATATTGACGCATCGAAAGCCTTTGATAGAGTCAACCATCAGAAACTGTTTTTAAAACTGAAAGAGAGGGGCGTGCCTGATAGTATCATCAGAATTCTGTCATATTGGTATGCTAATCAGAGCATGCAGATCAGATGGGGCGGTAAATGCTCAGCAACATTTAAGGTTGGGAATGGGGTACGCCAGGGGGGAATTCTCTCCCCTGCCCTCTTCAATCTGTATATGAATGACCTATCTGTACAGCTCAATGCATGTAGAACCGGATGTGTACTTGGTAATACTGTGGTCAATCATTTTATGTATGCGGATGATTTAGCTGTCCTGTCTCCTAGCAGTGCTGGCTTCCAACAGCTGCTGAATATATGTACAGATTATGGTTTAAATAATGATGAGAAATATAATGCCAAAAAGAGTGTCATCATGATATGTAGAACAAGAGAGGACAAGGACCTCCCTTTTCCTTCATTCTATCTGTCAGGACAGGTGCTGAGTGTGTGTGATAAAACTAAGTCTGTGGGGCACATCATTACTGATCTATTGGGTGATGATGATGACCTATACAGACAGCGGCGTATGCTGTATGCCCAAGTCAACATGCTGAGAAAGAAATGTTATTATTGTACATATGATGTAAAGATAAACTTATTCAGAGCCTATTGCACTCCCCTGTATACTGCCCCCCTGTGGGTAAAGTATAAGCAGAAAAGCATACAGAAACTGCAGGTTGCTTATAATGACTGTATGAGGCTTCTCCTGGGAATTCCAAGAAGATCCAGTGCAAGCCAGATGTTTGTTAGTGTTGGGGTGCCCACTTTTTCAGCGTTGCTACGCAACATTATGTATAAGTTTATGTGTAGGGTATCTGAGTCTGAAAATTACATAATCTCTGTGTTAACGAACTCTGGCCGCAGTTCTGTTCGGTTTGTATGTCAGAAACTGACATTTGGGTTTTATGTTTTTATTATTTTTATGTTTTATTGTTTTGTTTTTAATGTATGTTTTATTGTTTTGTTTTTTAATGTATTGTATTCTGTTTTTATATGTTTAAATGGATCTTAAGGTCTGCAATAAAGATTGATGATGATGATGAAAGGAAGGTAACACTTCACCGTCCAGGTGATAATTGTGCTGCCATCTCCCAGCAATCATGTTCCACAGAGCATTGCAGTTTCCCATACACTCATTTACTTGTGGCGGGCTGCCACAAGTAAAGAATTTTTTTTTTTAAATGTTTTTTTTTCCATTTTTATATAGTACAGTAAGGTAACACTTCCCCTTCCAGGTGATAATTGTGCTGCCATCTCCCAGCAATCATTTTCCACAAAACATTGCAGTGTACCCCATATATTGATTTATTTGTGGCAGGCTGCCACAAGTAAAAAAATATATTAAATAATTGTTTTAGTATTTTTCAATGTGATAATTGTGCTACCATCTCCTTGCCATCATGTTCCACAAAACATTGCAGCGTTCCCCATACATTCATTTACTTGTGGCGGGCTGCCACAAGTAAAAATATATATATATATAATAGAAAATGGTTGTTGTGATTTTTCGCCCAATTATTTGTGATACATGCAGGAAGGAAACACTTCACCTTCCAGGTGATATGTGTTGTAATCTCTTAGCAATCATGTTCCACAAAATATTGTAGTGTTTCCAATATATTAATGTACTTGTGGTACGCTACCACAAGTACATTTAGGGCTGCCACAAGTAGAAATAAATATTTATTTTGGTCAATATTCTGTGATACAGCAAGGTAACACTTCAACATCCAGGTGATTTATGTTGTAATTTCCTAGCAATCATGTTCCACAAAATATTGTAGTGTTTCCAATATATTAATTTAATTGTGGCACGCTACCAAAAGTAAATTTAGGGTTGCCACAAGTAGAAAGAAAAAATAATATTTTGGTTAATATTCTGTGATACAGAAAGGTAACACTTCAACATCCAGGTGATATACTGTATGTTTGGTCATCTCCTAGCACAAAACATTGTGGTGTTAACAATTTACTTGTGGCATGCTGTTTACATATATGCCAAACTCATTTCCAACATTCAAAGAGGGCACAGTACTATATGTAAATAAACCAGGGTGTACAAAGTGTAGCCTATGTAGTAAAACAAATTTTTAAATACACAAAAAGAAAAAGTTATGTTGATACAAATGACACCAAATCGTATTTATGTCTGTGTGACTTGTTTGTTTTTTTGCATTTTTTGTCGTCATAGTTGATGATGCAAAAGAAACAATGACGTCATATTGTCACTAGCCTCTTGTCTCTTGCAATAACATGTTGTGTGATGCCATACAGTAAATTAATTCAACCTCTGTGGGGGTTTTGTGCAACTTTAGAGACTCTCGGTTGCGCTCTATATTGCAGTCCATCAAGCACGTGTTTATTGTAAGGAGGGCACAACTTAACTTCAGATCCAGCAATCAGGCACTCTTTTTTTTTTTTTCATTTTTCTCAATCTGTAAAGCAGTGTTGCAACCTGTGTTGAAATGGGATTTTACATAAAGGTGTGGAACATATGTTCTCCCTCATGCCGTACATGGCTCAACTTTAACACTTGTCTTGTAAAGCAATACATTATTTACTGTGTAAAAATATGAATGGGGACATTGTGGCATTAAAATTATGGAAAATATGTTCTTAAATTAAATTATATTTTGAATTATAGGCCTTTCGGCTTACTGACTTAATGATTTATTAGTAATGTCTGATACATAATACTCATTTTAAGCAATGCTGTGATTACGTTTAATGTTTAGATGGTGGTGTAGTTGCCTGCATGCTGCCTTTTCTTTTTTTATTTATGTGATGTTGTGTTGTTCTAATGTAAATACAGCGCAGTAGTCCCATGTTTATGGTTGTCCGTGATCAATGAATTTCCACAAAATAGGAATCATTAATTACAAGAAATTTATATTTTCATAGCTGTAACAAAAATACATTTTGCAACCTTCTAAATATGTTTATTTTACATTAGACATGAAATAACACCCACATAGGCACCTTTACACTTGTTTGATCCAATATAGTAACGCTGCATCAGGCTGAGCCAATCAGTGGCCACGATACTGAACATCGCTCTCTGATTGATTTGGTGTCATCTAGTGGCCAGTCTTACTTTAGTATTGATATTTTTAGTTCATTTAGTAATTTTTATGTTTGAAAGTTATTAGATAAAATTGAAAATAAGTAAAATATGCTTTAAAAAAATAGGCTTAGAAGCACAAAATTGACAAATAACACACAATTAAAGTTTACGTAACGATAAACAATATTAATGATGACCGTAGTGGATATACAGTTTTTTCAGGTTTTATGCATTTTTGTCAAAGAAAACACTTGTCTTAAGACAAAAACACAAACTTTGCCATATTTTACCATAAAAAATGTCAAAGTCTCATATTTGACGTGAAGTGACTGGAGCCTTTAATAGGTCAATAATTCATAACAACATTGATTTTGATTCATTGTTATTTGTTGAGCATTGACTGTTTTTATTAAAATTCCAAATTGTTGGTCCCTTGAACCCTCAAAGGTCCCACACATAAAAGTGTTAAAAGTAAGTAATATTTTTACACTTTTAACGCTTAGATTTCTAAATAAACTTTACATCTTTCTTTTTATATTCGTTTTTTTACTATTTTTTTATGTTTTTGAAAATGTTATATTCCTTTTGTCAAAAAAACAAACAAACATTTTTTTTCCTATAGTCACAAACTGTGCAATATTTTCCCATACAAAATGTCAAAGTCAAATATTTTATGTAAAATGATTGGAGCCATTAATAGGTCAATAATTAATAACAACATTGATTTTGATTCATAAATATTTTTTAATATCAACCGATACCGATATCAACCAAAACGATAGATACAGTCGTGGAATTAACACATTATTATGCCTAATTTGGACAACCAGGTATGGTGAAGATAAGGTCCTTTTTTTTAAAATTAATAAAATAAAATAAGATAAATAAATTAAAAACATTTTCTTGAATAAAAAAGAAAGTAAAACAATATAAAAACAGTTACATAGAAACTAGTAATTAATGAAAATGAGTAAAATTAACTGTTAAAGGTTAGTACTATTAGTGGACCAGCAGCACGCACAATCATGTGTGCTTACGGACTGTATCCCTTGCAGACTGTATTGATATTTATTGATATATAATGTAGGAACCAGAATATTAATAACAGAAAGAAACAACCCTTTTGTGTGAATGAGTGGGAGGGAGTTTTTTTGGGTTGGTGCACTTATTGTAAGTGTATCTTGTGTTTTTTATGTTGATTTAATTTTTAAAAAATTAAAAATTTAAAAAACGATACCGATATTACATTTTAAAGCATTTATCGGCCGATATCAGACATCTCTTATGTTTTATGCTCTTTTTGTCAAAGAAACACCCTTTTTACTATAGTAAAAACACAAACTATGAAATATTTTCCTGCCAGGATTAATTTGGTTTTCATGGAAAAAGCAGTATGAACAAAAAAACAGGTTTACAGTATTTTTAAAAATGGCCATAATAAAAGGGAGTCAATAGGGGACAAAAAGGTCCCAGGAAACATACCGTATTTTTTGGAGTATAAGTCAAGCATAATAAAGAAGGAAAAAAACATATATAATTCACATTTTTGGGGGAAATTTATTTGATAAAACCCAACACCAAGAATAGACATTTGAAAGGCAATTTGAAATAAATAAAGAATAGTGAACAACAGGCTGAATAAGTGTACGTTATATGACGCATAAATAACCAACTGAGAACGTGCCTGGTATGTTAACGTAACATATTATGGTAAGAGTCATTCAAATAACTATAACATATAGAACATGCTATACGTTTACCAAACAATCTGTCACTCCTAATCGCTAAATCCCATGAAATCTTTTACATCTAGTCTCTTACGTGAATGAGCTAAATAATATTATTTGATATTTTACGGTAATGTGTTAATAATTTCACACATAAGTCGCTCCTGAGTATAAGTCGCAAACTATGAAAAAAAACTGCGACTTATAGTCTGAAAAATACGGTACTAACTATATAACTCATGCTAAAAATAACTTAGCGGAGACTGGACAAAGCTAATTTTGAGATATATTCTTTTAAAACCTACCTTGTTAACTTTAAAAAGGAATATTCTGTTGAATTATGTCATATTTAAAGGGGAAAATAAGAGACCCAATAAAAGACAAAATTCCCATCACTATTGAATAAGGACTGCAGGCAATATATTACAGGTGTACTTGTGTTTGTTGGGCTGCAATAACACAAAAGGTGTATTTCAGGGGTGTCCAAACTTTTTCCACTGAGGGCCGCACACGAAAAAAATAAAGCATGCGGGGGCCATTTTGATATTTTTCATTTTCAAACCATAACAAAATATATGGATTTTTTTTTTTTTTAATTTACCTTTAGGGCTTCCGGGGACCATAAAGGGTCTAAGTCATTAAAATGTTAAAAACAAGTCAAATTATTATTATTTTTATTTATTTAACGCTTACAGTAAATCTCTTCAGTATATCAACTTCAGGTTGATATAAAGTAAAAAAATAAAAAAAAAAGGTTTTATGCCCTTTCTGTCAAAGACAACTTAGTTTTTTTATAATAAAACTGAAATATGCAGTATTTCCCCCACTGCCCAAAACATTCAGAAAGCAATGTTTGATGTGAAGTAATTAGAGCCTTAAAAAGATCAATAATGCAGGACACCATTGATTTTAATTCATAATTATTTTTGAGTAATCACAGTGAAAAGATAAATAAAATCCCATTAAATATATTTGGCATCCAAAAGGTGCCCCACTCATATAAAGTGATACATTTTTATTAGTGTTTTTTTTACTTTCAACACTTAAGTTACAAGATCAACTTCAGATATATCTGTCGATTTTACGTTTGAACTATTATTTTGTTTGTTTTATGCTCTTTAGTCAAAGAAAACGTTGATGTTTTTCTATGGCAACCACACAATATTTTCTGCAATATTTTCCACATAAAACATTTTAAAGTGAAATATTTGAAATAATTGGAGCCTTGAATAGGTCAATAATCCAATATAACATTGATTTTTTTTTTTTTTAACAATGGCAAAAAAAAGAAAAATAAAGATAGACAAAAGAAAAAAAACAGCCTGCATGGCAGCTTTGTGTCAACATTGCAACTTTTTCTAGTTAGATTTCACCTCATTCCACTTTTTTTAATGTTTTTTTTTTCATTTTTGCAATAGCATTTCCAGAATGTGTGGCGGGCCGGTAAACAATTAGCTGCGGGCCGCAAATGGCCCCCGGGCCGCACTTTGGACACCCCTGTATTAAATTAAATATTTTTAAGCATTTTAGAGGTTTTATCACCAGTGTGAAGCATTGGATTGACAAATAGACAAAGGACTCACCAAGCAGAGACCCGATGAGGATGAAAATCTGGAGGGTGGTGGTGAAGTCCCGGTAAGCTTGCTCCTGGATCAGCTGGTTCTGGTCCTCCAGGGAGGTTTCATGGGCAGAGGGACTGCTGTCCCATGGGGTCGGCGGACTGGACGAGTTGAGGACACTCAGCCAGATGTGAGACGCGGTCATATTGGACGCATCGTCCCCGACCATCGCAGCCCAGCTCCCACTCTCCATGATCCTTATTTCAGGATGGCTGCTGCTGCTGGATCGTCCACTGGAACGTGTTCAAACTGCCTTCAAAACAGACGAAGAAGACAAGGCACCGGTGCATCGTTAGCAGATGGCGAGAAAATTCATGCGCGGGAATTGCGGTCGCGGTTGTTTCCGATGCAACGTCCATGCCGCGGTTGCATCGCCCGGCGGGAGGAGGGACCGCCGCCTCTCTGCTTCCCTGATGTCTGCCCGCCGCTGCTGCTGCTGCACCGTGAGAGGTCGCCCATTGGTCGGCTGGCTGGCGTGGAGATCCCGCGAAGAATGCATCATACGTTACACAGCGTGACACGCTGCGAGAGTGGAAGAGGGAGGGGAGGAGAGGAGGGGGGGGGGGGGGGGGGAGGGGGGGTGGTGTGTAAGGGTCAAACTCCTCCCCTTTTCCTTGGGGGCGGGGGCACTTTGGGGCTCCTTCATGAATGACAAGCAGCCACATTTGTGTTGTCACTGAGGTGACAACACAAATGATGAATGGCGCTCTCATCATAATAATGCATGGAAGAAAAACTTAAGCGAGTGTAAAGGTGAAACTAAAACAGACGTAGGCTCATAACATGCAACTCAATATATTTCCACATGTGTATATACAGTATATATATATATATATATATATATATATATATATATACACTGTATATACCAGACCTGGGCATTCTGCGGCCCGCGGGCCGCATCCGGCCCTTTGTGCGTCCCTGTCCGGCCCGCGTGAGGCCAATTATAAATTACAAAATAAATTTGAAAAAGTATCTATGTCGAGTGTGCAATACAACGGTGCTGCTTTTGTTTTGAAAATCGTTATTTGTATTACTTCCGTGTGGACGTATGCGTGATTGTGAGAAGAATGTGAACAACTGCAATTACAAAATAAAGTTGAAAAAACATCTATGTCCTGCGCGCAATGCAACTGTGCTGCTTTTATTTTGAAAAGTATTATTTATGGGCGTGTGTCCGTGTGTAACCTGCGAGTGAAGGTGCACATGCAGCGACAAGTGATGCACGGTTTACACCCGAGACGCCAAAAAGAGAAAAGTTGATGAGGAATGGCGTGTTTTCAACAACACATGAACTGCAAAGCAACGTCCCCTCACCTAAGGTGCGTGCCTGCGCAATTGCGCACTGCTCAAGCGTCCGCTGCGCGCAGCAAGTATATGCCGCGCACCAAATCAAATCCCATCTGAATTCTAAACAAAATAAACATATTTATTCTATGGAATTTTGCAATGCAACTTTGAGTGACAGTGACAACAAGCGGCCCTAACGGTGTTCGTCAACACCGTTCAATTGAACACCGTTCAATTATTGTAACGTCTATCGAGATGCTTCGAGGACAGGAATTATATCGATCACTTTATTGAACAAAACTGTTTATATTCGGACATAACCACACCAAAAACATGAGTAAAACAATTCTATCTCGAAAAACTAGTCATTTTCTGCCGTACAAACCAGGACAAAACCAACTTGTCATCTGTCACCAACACGCATAGCACTAAACCACTGGTGCGTTTAAGGCCACACAAAAAGTCGGACAACTCAAACACCACACAAAGTTACACTATGACTCCTCAGTCATACGTGTGCTTATTTTACTGTCATTTATTATTAATGTTAATTTATATATATTAGTCATGGAATGCTGTTACACACACTATGTTGAAGTATTACTATTATTATTATTATTATTATTATTTATCTTACGGTATATATCAAAAATAATATTGAACAAAATTTAATTGAAATATTGTGGATGTGGCCCTCCAGCAGTGCTCGGGTAGCTCATGCGGCCCCCGGTAAAAATTAATTGCCCACCCCTGGTATATACTGTATATATCATACTTGCCAACCCTCCCGATTTTCCCGGGAGACTCCTGAATTTCAGTGCCCCCTCCCGAAAATCTTCCGGGGCAACCATTGTCCCGAATTTCTCCCGATTTCCACCCGTACAACAATAAAGGGGGCGTGGCGCTGCCTATAGCGTCCGCTTTTCCTCCATACAAACAGCGTGCTGGCCCAGTCACATAATATATGCGGCTTTCACAAGCGCACAACTGATTGCAAGGCATACTTGATCAACAGCCATACAGGTCACACTGAGGGTGGCCGTATAAAGAACTTTAACACTGTTACAAGTATGCGCCACACTGTGAACCCACACCAAAACAAGAATGACAAACCCATTTCGGGAGAACATCCGCACCATAACACAACATAAACACAACAGAACAAATACCCAGAATCCCTTGCAGCACTAACTCTACAATACGCTACAATATACGCCCCCGCTACCACCAAACCCCGCCCCCCTAACCCCGCCCACCTCAACCCCCCCCCCATCTCCCGAATTTGGAGGTCTCAAGGTTGGCAAGTATGATATATATATATATATATATATATATATATACATATACACACACACTGTATTGCCAAAAGTATCTGATATGAACTTGAAGTGCCATCCCATTCCTAACCCATAGGGTTCAATATGATGCCGGTCCACCTTTTGCAGCTATTACACCTTCTGGGAAGGCTGTCCACAAGGTTGCGGAGTGTGTTTATAGGAATTTTCGATCATTCTTCCAAAAGCGCACTGATGTTGGTCGAGAAGGCCTGGCTCTCAGTCTCTGTTCTAATTCATCCCAAAGGTGTTCTATCGGGTTCAGGTCAGGACTCTGTGCAGGCCAGTCAAGTTCATCCACACCAGACTCATGTCTTTATGGACCTTGCTTCGTGCACTGGAGCACGGTCATGTTGGAAACTGTTCCCCCAAGGTTGAGAGCGTGGAATTGTCCAAAATGTTTTGGTATCCTGGAGCATTCAAAGTTAATTTCACTGGAACTAAGGGGCCAAGCCCAACTCCAGAAAAACAACTCCACACCACAATTCCTCCTCCACCAAATTTCACACTCGGCACAATGCAGCCCAAAATGTACTGTGTTTTCCTAGCAAACTCCAAACCCAGACTCGTCCATCAGATTGCCAGATGGAAAAGCGTGATTCATCACTCATGAGAAGGCGTCTCCACTGCTCTAGAGTCCAGCGGCGACGTGCTTTACACCACTGCATCCGACACTTTGCATTGGACTTGGTGACGTATGGCTTAGATGCAGCTGCTCGGCCATGGGAACCCATTTCATGAAGCTCACTGCGTACTGTACGTGGGCTAATTGGAAGGTCACATGAAGTTTGGAGCTCTGTTGCAACTTGACTGTGCAGAGAGTCTTTGCACTATGCGCTTCAGCATCCGCTGACCCCTCCCTCTCTGTCAGTTTACGTGGCCTACCACTTGGTGGCTGAGTTGCTGTTGTTCCCAAACTCTTCCATTTTCCTATAATAAAGCCGACAGTTGACTATGGAATATTTAGGAGTGAGGAAATTTCACGACTGGATTTGTTGCACTGGTGGTATCCTATGGCAGTTCCACGCTGGAAATCACTGAGCTCCATTCTTTCACAAATGTTTGTAGAAACAGTCTCCATGCCTAAGTGCTTGATTGTATACACCTGCGGCCGGGCCAAGTGATTAGGACACCTGATTCTGATCATTTGGATGGGTGGCCAAATACTTTTGGCAATATAGTGTATGTGTGTATATGCATATATATATATATATATATATATATATATATATATACCGGGTACATGGAGTGGTGTGCCGTCAGGCCCAGCAAGGCCTTCTCTGCTGCCCTAACATAACCAGAAATCATGATTATAATTAAAGATACAATTATTTTTTAATTTACTTTCCCTAAATATCTAAAATGATTCATATTCGCCGTAGCCAGAACGTTGATTAGGTGGCAGATATATATTTGCAAGGATGTTTAAAGAGAAACTACATCTTGTGAGACGGTGTCGGCCAACCCCGGAAGCAAGCTCAGCTGTTCTGGCGAGGAAATGGGGAAGCCGACGACGAGGGAGTACCACTGGCTTATATGGCGTCGAATAAGTCCTACTAACTGTGAGTTAAAATATTGAAGTTTTTCACTTTTTAATATGTTTT
This sequence comes from Entelurus aequoreus, assembly GCF_033978785.1. NCBI lineage: Eukaryota > Metazoa > Chordata > Actinopteri > Syngnathiformes > Syngnathidae > Entelurus > Entelurus aequoreus. Next base: position 16,545,073 of record NC_084753.1, on the reverse strand, counting down.
TTGCAATTTTAATTTGAACAGTACCACATAAGATATGTTTTAATTGCTGATGCGTTTTAATTGATTTTTAAATGCGCCAGAAAATAACCCGTTTTGTATGCTGTTGATGTGATTTAATGCACAGTAGTGCGTAAATGTGTTTCTGTATAGTATTTCTCCAGCAATGGTCATGTGGTGACATCAATTATGGTATTTTGAGAGGCAATCTTTGAAGTCGGCCATCACTGAAGGCCTAGCCTTACGTGGACCAGCCACCTGTCCTACATCTGCAAACGTGCTGGTCAACGTCTCGAGCGCCACGTAAGCGGGCCAACAAGATCCAGGTCAGGAGCATTACGGAGTACTCCTGCCTAGCCTGGATGAATGCCGCTCAGACCACTCTCGGGCAGCTCGACATCATCCAAAAAAAGGCTCTATAAATTGTGACTGTAATCCATTAAAGCTCAAGGACTTTTAATCACCAAACATATAGTTCATATATAGTGTACCTCTGAGTAGATGCAGATCAGTGATAAGTTCTTTGAATAATTTCTTAAACCTGTATCTGCAAAAGCGTGATTAAAAATTGCATCTATTCAGAATCGTAATTAATAATAACCGTGCTTCAAATGTGAATCGTTTTTTTCCCAGCACCCCTATTAAATTAACGAATAACCACTTTCATAAAGCGCGCATTTCATGGCCAATAAACACTCATACTATTCTATTAAATTAATAAAAATTACATGAAATAATTAGGAATTCTACAAAATGAGGTGTACATTTATTGGTCACAAAATAAATAGGGTTAAAAAAACGGAAAAATATAAGAAATATTTTAAGTTTTACTACACAATTTAATCATCAATCATTTAATTTACATTATTACATTTGGTAAACATTGAATGTTTTTTAGTTAAAAATGGCTTTGTATAAAGATGACACTGAAACGTTGTACAATACATGACTCGTGGTACCATATTCAATTTTGTTTGAGATACAGATAACATTTGTAGAAAACTTGTTACTTTTTTGTGTTCACCCCCAAAAACGGCGCAATCCGATCCATCCGTCGCGCCTTACGTCATCCTTCATGATCCAGGAAGTAGCTTGCAACACAAAAACAGACAATTAGTGCACTCCAGACCTTTTCATGCCCTATCGTAGAGAAATGTGCAGGAAGCTAAGCTTAATGATATAGACGTCTGCAGAGCAAGAACGTGTGCAAACTGTGAATTACTGTGTTGTTGGTGCATATGCGGGTATCGTAACCTGATGGCGGCTGAAAGAAATACTGTTACCATGTTCTGTTTGTTCCCTCACAACTGCTTGTGACATTCCTCTTTGGTTTGTGGAAACGACCAAAATAGTGTACACACACACACACACACACACACACACACACACACACACACACACACACACACACAGGAGAAGTTAACATGATAAACGTTATTCCTGGTCAGGTGTTATAAATTAGAAAGGGCTGAGAAACAAAATGACAAAAATTGAATCCACGCATTTCATTAATTGACTGTATAAGTCATTTATTGAAGATTTTTCTCCTATTTGGTGTCCAAACGTTTTCCAGCGAGGGCCATATACAGAAAAATTTAAGTATGCTAGGGGTGTAACGGTACACAAAACATTTCGGTTCGGTACGTACCTCGGTTTAGAGGTCAGGGTTCGGTTCATTTTCGGTACAGTAAGAAAACAACAAAATATAATTGTTTTGGTTATTTATTTACCAAATTTGTAAACAATGGCTTTATCCTTTTAACATTGGGAACACTATAATAATTCTGACCACGTTACTCAACATTAAACTGCCTCAAGTTGTTGCTCAGATTAAATAAAATGACAAAACTGTTCTTCTACATATAAACAGTGCAACATTAAACAGGTTCAAGTCAACTCATCATGCTTAATTTATTACAGCATTTGGGAAGCCTGTAGTTGATTTATTATGTAAATGTTATAATTTTATCAACATGTGATAGCAGGGACCCTTGCCATTCAAAACTAGGCTGCTGCATTACTAATGATTAATGTAACTATAGCTGAAAATATGGTACAATAGCAATAGGAGAGACTATTCATCCCTGAACACCATGGAATTTATGTAGGCTTAATGATGCACTTACATTATTATATCAACTATCAAAGACAGAAACTCTTCATTTAAAATAATGTCCTTTTTTGCTGCTTCAACACAGCTCAATCAACACAGAAAAAGGTAAAGTGAAATAACAGACAGACAGGGCTTTGTTGTCCGTAACACACACACACGCACACACCGCAAAATGAGCTAACGTTACGCTAAAAGCGAATTAGCCTTCACCTCAAGCCAGGACTGCGAGCGAGCTGAGCTGCCTTTTATATTTCTAGAAGGTCAACGGGCTCATAGTGATGTTACTAGTAGTTGACTGGGAGGTGTTTATTATAATTTGGGGAGAGTCCACTACCTGATGCTTACCTGCTAAACGCTAAGCACTGACTACATGCGCTCTGAATACGCACTGCTGATTGGCTGTTACCACTCTGAATACGCACTGCTGATTGGCTGTTACCGCTCTGTTTGTAACCAATCAGATGGTTGTGTGGGTGGGACAATGCTGGGTCCTGTGTAGAGTACTGACAGAAACAGAGGCAGAAGGAAGCGGAGGCGACTTCGTGTGGAAACTCGTTCGGTACACCTCCGAACCGAACCGAAACCCCCGTACCGAAACGGTTCAATACAAATACACGCACCGTTACACCCCTAAAGTACACATTTTGTACACGAAAGATACTACGGTAAAACCAATACAATGTTGGTCAATTCGTGCTAATAGCTGTACAAAACATCCACATATTAGCTGTGTATTATAGATAACAAAGCAAATTTGATTAATTCATGATGAATTTATTTTTATTCATGATTGCGTTCACCTTCTTGTAATTGTATGCATCTTTAAAGCACTTTGTGTACCTTGTGTACAAATTGTGCTGTGAAATAAACTTGCCCAGCCTACTATAACCTGCTTGATATGTAAAATGTCTTATTAGTACTATTCTTTACCAATGTTGTTAATATATAGGACGTTGCCCATTTTGGTTTTGAGGGCCCATTTTAGGAGGAATTGGGCCAGTTAAATTTTTTCATAGTTTTGTGCGCAATGGTTTTGTCACGTGGGGGGGTCGCAGTTGGCTGCGGGGTTGTTCTTCCCATGCAAAAAACGGCTCCGGACGACAGTGTGAAGGTGAGCTTGGATTTATTCAACATAAATCACTAAAACTATCACACACGCAAACAATACAGCAAAAAGGCAAGCGTGCCTAAAACACATGAAGCTTAAATACTTGGCATGGATGACATGGCATAATCAAACACTTACTTGACATAAACGCGTGACAAACACAATGCAGGCAGAACGAGTGATGAACAAAGGTAGACTTAAATAACAGTGACATGATTGGAACAAACAGGTGCGTGACTCAAAACGTAAAACAGGTGCGTGACATGACAGGTGAAAACTAATGGGTGACCATGGAAACCAAACCAAACAAGGAAGTGAAACCAGGAACTAAGAAAGTGTCCAAAAAAACAAACAGCACATGGCCAAAACAAAAACATGATAAACAGACATGACAGGTTTAATCTGGAATGGGTTTATTGTGTCTTTAAAATATGTTGCCGTCCGATAAAAATCAAGCTCCTGGCCGCAAATGGCACCCGGGCCGCACTTTGGACACCCCCGCTGAAGACCAATTTTTACCCTCAAGAGCCATCAACATCCCCTAATGTATAAACCTAAAATAAAGGCATAATCCCAATCACCAAGCCGTTACAGGCAATACTAACACATTTTCTTAGATACATTTTCAAGATACCAATAGAAATAATTCAAGTATCTTGTGTATAGAATAGTCACCCTAGTAGTTCATAACAGCACAAAAAAATGAAAAGAAATGACAAAACAAATGAAATATTTTCAAAACTCTTTGATGCAATGTCATTCAAAGAGGTAGATTCAAGGAAAATTATGTATTTTTAGTTTCTAATTAAAAGGCAAAGAGGATAATGCCTAAGCTGACCAACACGCCGGACTGTAGTCAGCTGGAGGCGTGTCTTAATGAAATTAAACAATGGATGTCCGCTAACTTTTTGCAACTCAACGCTAAGAAAACGGAAATGCTGATTATCGGTCCTGCTAGACACCAACATCTATTTAATAATACCACCTTAACATTTGACAACCAAACAATTAAACAAGGAGACTCGGTAAAGAATCTGGGTATTATCTTCGACCCAACTCTCTCGTTTGAGTCACACATTAAGAGTGTTACTAAAACGGCCTTCTTTCATCTCCGTAATATCGCTAAAATTCGTTCCATCTTGTCCACTAGCGACGCTGAGATCATTATTCATGCGTTCGTTACGTCTCGTCTCGATTACTGTAACGTATTATTTTCGGGCCTCCCTATGTCTAGCATTAAAAGATTACAGTTGGTACAAAATGCGGCTGCAAGGCTTTTGACAAAAACAAGAAAGTTTGATCATATTACGCCTATACTGGCTCACTTGCACTGGCTTCCTGTGCACTTAAGATGCGACTTTAAGGTTTTACTACTTACGTATAAAATATTACACGGTTTAGCTCCAGCCTATCTCGCCGATTGTATTGTACCATATGTCCCGGCAAGAAATCTGCGTTCAAAGAACTCCGGCTTATTAGTGATTCCCAGAGCCAAAAAAAAAAAAGTCTGCGGGCTATAGAGCGTTTTCTATTCGGGCTCCAGTACTCTGGAATGCCCTCCCGGTAACAGTTAGAGATGCTACCTCAGTAGAAGCATTTAAGTCCCATCTTAAAACTCATTTGTATAATCTAGCCTTTAAATAGACCCCCCCTTTTTTAGACCAGTTGATCTGTCGTTTCTTTTCTTCTCTCCTCTTCTCCCCTGTCCCTTGCGAGGGGGAGTTGCATAGGTCCGGTGGCCATGGATGAAGTGCTGGCTGTCCAGAGCCGGGACCCCGGGTGGACCACTAGCCTGTGCATCGGTTGGGGACATCTCTGCGCTGCTGACCCGTCTCCGCTCGGGATGGTTTCCTGTTGGCCCCGCTGTGGACTGGACTCCCGCTGATGTGTTGGATCCACTGTGGACTGGACTTTCACAATGTTATGTCAGACCCACTCGACATCCGTTGCTTTCGGTCTCCCCTAGAGGGGGGGGGTTACCCACATATGCGGTCCTCTCCAAGGTTTCTCATAGTCATTCACCGACGTCCCACTGGGGTGAGTTTTTCCTTGCCCGTATGTGGGCTCTGTACCGAGGATGTCGTTGTGGCTTGTACAGCCCTTTGAGACACTTGTGATTTAGGGCTATATAAATAAACATTGATTGATTGATTGATTGATGATAAAAATCACATACATTTTTGACAATGCTTTGAGATGCCCTCCGATGCTGATAATGTTGGCACTTATTTCATAGTTCTGGACCTAAAAATGATGTCTACAGGTAAAATTTCCCCCATACCAGACAAAGTAGGGATTTTAGGGTTGTTTTTTAACAACTTTCAGCACATTTAAAAGTGGGCCTTTATCAGCCTGCTGACGTCACCTACAGAAGACTGGAGGCAATTTCATATTGCATAGTATGTGTTTTTGGTAGCATCTTCATTCCAAATCATGATATTATCGCGCACAATTAGAAGGAATGGTCAAATATGTCTGCCAGATGCATTGTTGCAGGTTGTAGCAACACAACTAAAGAAGGGGTCAGTCTGCATAGACTTCCAAATGATGGCAATAAAAGGAAAGTATGGACCTCTCCAGTCAAATTGACTCCCGCGAAAATGGAACGAACAAGCGAGAGGAGTATAATTTGCAGAGATCCTTTAAATGATTCTGACTTCGAAAAGCCAATTCTGAAAATTTGCCTCCTCTTTAGAGAAAAATGAGTCCCAACCTGCGGGGAAAAAAAGGAAGAAGAGCAGATACCAGGCGCTCAAAACGAGAGAAAAATAACAAAATAGTAGACCAGGCCCTTAATAACTAGAGAAAACTAACAAAATAGCATCCTATTTTGTGTCCTCTTCTACTGATGTTTTCCTCAAGATGCTTGAGTACATGCTGAAAGAGCATGAGGAAACAAAGGCTATGCCAATATTAATCATTTTATTTCTAAAATTGTCCCAAGTTTTAAGAGCTATTTACTTATTTTTAGTTCTTGACTTTACACCATGATCTTAATTTCATCCATATTTTGTCTATTCTTGTTTAGAAATGTTAAAAGTGCAAAAATAACTATTCAAATAAGATATATTGGTTTTCTCCTACATAGAGAAGTGTGTGTAAAGATTATGCAACATCCGGAGGATGCTTAATTTAAGAATTGCAAGTTTAATAATCCTTGTTTTCAGAATTAAATACTTATTTCCGGCTGATTTCTATATACACAAATCTCAATTTAGGATGTCTTATCAAGTAAAATTAACTAGCTAGATGGCCAGATTATTTCAATAGTTTTTAGTCTTTTTTCCCCCTCAAATGTAGTCTTATCTTATATTTTGTCAGCTCTTTTATGCAGTGGGATGTCTAAGGAAGAAAAGATGGAATAGCAGAGATGTCTGAAAACGGCGATTATTTCATATTCATTTTTTGCTCATAATGTTAACCATATCAGTTTTGAAGTAATCATAGACCAGGGCGACAAAAACATACAATTAAGTAAAGGGAAATGGGCTTTACTTCTGTAGATGACGTCACATCCAACATATCCAGTCTAGCGATGGAGAGAGGGCGTTCCAAGTACACTTAGTAACCTACCCATCTCTCAAAAACGATTTGATATAATGGGAAATAACTGCCAGATTCATTTTCAGGAGCAAAAAGTACATACAAATACACTTTGGGTCCTTTAAATAAAGTACAGTTGTCAGCAGAAGTTTAAATACGCTCATCAAGAGAATGTCATAACAAATGTAAATTAATTATTTGAATTATTTAACTAACAATGCAGCCTTTGCTTTGTTCACTGAGTGAGAAGATACAAAGATTTCGGCAGGACACTGTGACAACACATCTACTTTTACATGTGTTAATAAATAATGATTGTTTTTATTACAAAATTTAAATATGAGCTTATGATATATATTATGAAATATTTTTGTTTATTTCAGTTGCAAGTCCAAGACATTAGATGGCATTAGTGTATAGTTTATAGTGTGTTGGTCAGTTCAGTCGTTGCTGTGTGTTGCGCCCTAAAAAGTGTTAATACTGTAAATATTGTACTTAATATGCACCAGCTGTTTGATTGTAGCGTGCGTCTTAGTAGTAGTTTTCATTAACAAATTTGGAGGTGTTAAAATTGCCATGTAAAATCGCTAATGCTAATCAGTAGCATGCCAATCGCAAAGTCAAAAGTATATTAACATCAAGCGAGCTTTTTGGAAATGTGGAGCCTTACTTAACTTACGTTGGAGCATTTTTATGAGTCACTTTCTTTGCTGGCATTGGAAATTGCAAAATTACCTACAGGTAGTTGGGCTGAGTCCGCTCTCGGTGCTGCTGGAGTGATTGCCAAGTGCCGAAGTTGAAAGAGCCAACTGAGGCGTTGGATTTTACGTGAATCTGTGCCCGGTTGGACCAGCGGGATTTGGTCAATGCCAAAAAAAGTAACAGATTCGATACCAATCCCTGAGTTACAGGCCTTGAATGCCAGACAAATCCTTCAGATGGACGAGCGTTTTTTATCCATATAATTAGTAATTGCGAAAAATTGACATTTAAAAAAAAAAAAGTTTTGTTAAGCCACTAATGGTGTGTTTTAGTTCGATTTTTTTCAGGAACTTTCATGTCTGCCAGTTAGGAGAATTTCAAACGCTTCTCAAAATGTTCAGTGCACGAGCACCTTTCGGTTGGGTACAGGCTATCAGTCTGGGATACGTGACATGCTTTTTAATTAGCACTGGTGCTTTTCAAGTGTTTCTTAAAGAACTCTTGGACTCGCTCCCACAGGTCCAGCTGAGCCTCTGAGTGGGCTTTTGGCTCACCACCAAACACCACAGCACATCCCAATGCTGCATGGAAGCCAGATGAGCAACACGGCATGTGTGGAACCTCCAAAAGGTGACCAGCATTTGGATAAGACACTACTTCGAACGATTCCTTGCCGTGATTTCCCAAAAGCTCAGCGGCCCGCTTGGCGAAAACAGCGCTGGTCCAATTGTGGTCGTCTTCCGAAACAGCAAACAGGAAATGGCAGCTTGCACGTTCAATTGGAATTAAAGACGCTATGTTTTTTTCCAGGGTTGGGTCCGGAATGACGTTGCGTATGTCAATGATTCCAGATTCTACCATCCGAATATTCTGTAGGTTGGGTTGGAGTGGCGGTATGACAATGTCTTTGTAATGTAATGGAATCACAGTGTTTGCAAGGCAGCCGTTAATGCAGACAGTCGCTGTGATGCCTGGGAGAAAAGATGCCATCGACAAACCTAGAGCACCGCTGTGAGACATTGATATGACACCTATGCCGGGGAAAACCTGTGAAAAAACAAATAATATTCACTATAACATTTAAACAATACCTGCATATATTGTAAATAATGTATATGACTTGTCTACGGTGGTCGAGAAAGGTCATAACAATTGCAAACCCCACAACAGCTACAACACGTCTTCAAAAGCCATTACCAATGCAACCGCGTCAACACAACAACTGTACGCCAACAACCCAACCACGTTAAGAGACAACGGAAGGGACGGACACAACAGAAGGCCCAGCGGACTGAGCGGACCTTGGGGGTATTCCATAAAGCAGGTTAAGTGAAAACACTGATTATGTAAACCCTAAGACAGTGGTTCTTAACCTTGTTGGAGGTACCGAACCCCACCAGTTTCATATGCGCATTCACCGAACCCTTCTTTAGTGAAAAATATATATACCGTATTTTTCAGACTATAAGACGCAGTTTTTTTCATAGTTTGGCAGGGGGTGCGACTTATACTCAGGAGCGACTTATGTGTGAAATGATTAACACATTATCGTAAAATATCAAATAATATTATTTAGCTCATTCACGTAAGAGACTAGATGTATAAGATTTCATGGGATTTAGCGATTAGGAGTGACAGATTGTTTGGTAAACATATAGCATGTTCTATATGTTATAGTTATTTGAATGACTCTTACCATAATATGTTACGTTAACATACCAGGCACGTTCTCAGTTGGTTATTTATGCCTCATATAACGTACACTTATTCAGCCTGTTGTTCACTATTCTTTATTTATTTTAAATTGCCTTTCTAATGTCTATTCTTGGTGTTGGGTTTTATCAAATAAATGTCCCCAAAAAATTCGACTTATACTCCAGTGCGACTTATATGTTTTTTTCCTTCTTTATTATGCATTTTCGGGTGGTGCGACTTATACTCCGGTGCGACTTTTACTCCGAAAAATACGGTATATATTTTTTTCAAATTCAAGAAAAAGTCGTATGTTTTTTTACTGGTGCACAAAATGAACCGTGCATGAACATCACCTTGTTCAAAGAACAAAACCAACACAGTGCATGAACTCACAACAAATTACACACCTTACACACATTACCATGAATTGATTAACGTGCACCCCGACTTAAACAAGTTGAAAAACTTATTCGGGTGTTACCATTTAGTGGTCAATTGTACGGAATATGTACTGTACTGTGTATTCTCTTCCTTTGCAATCTGCTAGTAAAAGTTTCAATCAATCAATCAAAAAACCTGCAAATCAGATGGAAAATTAGAGGGAACATTGTTTGGGGGTATCCATAATACGCTGATAGGGAGAAGTTTTTATTTACACGATAAGTCGGATGTCTCTTTACCTCCGTGGCGGAGGCTCCACCGAACCCCTAGGGTTCGATCGAACCCAGGTTAAGAACCACTGCCCTAAGATAATGGAAATTCATGGTTTTCCGTTCCAAAAACAGAGGTAAGTCAAACACAGAGTCAGTTACTATTGTAACTTACGCCGTAAACTTAACCTGGTCGATTTAGCTTTTACTCAGAGTAAACACTAAATCAATGACTTACGCGTTGACTCCGGAAAGACGGCCTTTTTTGTCCCCAGTTGCTATGGCGAATCATAGAATCTCTTTGTCTGTCTTATGGATCGAGACTCATCACCATCAGGAAGTAAAAGCTTGCGGGAGCCATGGTGGCTGTATAGTCCTATTCTTGAGTACCATTGCACTTATAATCAACATTGGCGGAAGCTGGGTCTTTGATTGATTGATTGATTGAGACTTTTATTAGTAGGTTGCACAGTGAAGTACATATTCCGTACAATTGACCACTAAATGGTAACACCCGAATAAGTTTTTCAACTTGTTTAAGTCGGGCTCCACTTAAATTGATTCATGATACAGATATATACTATCATATATACTATCATCATAATACAGTCATCACACAAGATAATCACAATGAATTATTTACATTATTTACAATTAGGGGTGTGGAGGGGGGGGGTAGGATATGGACAGCAAGTAGTGGACATAGAGAGAGAGAGAGAGATCAGAAGGCATAAGAAAAAGTATCTGCATTTGATTGTTTACATTTGATTATTAGCAATCCGGGGAGGGTGTTAGTTTAGGGTTGTAGCTGCCTGGAGGTGAACTTTTATTGCGGTTTTGAAGGAGGATAGAGATGCCCTTTCTTTTATACCTGTTGGGAGCGCATTCCACATTGATGTGGCATAGAAAGAGAATGAGTTAAGACCTTTGTTAGTTCGGAATCTGGGTTTAACGTGGTTAGTGGAGCTCCCCCTGGTGTTGTGGTTATGGCGGTCATTTACGTTAAGGAAGTAGTTTGACATGTACTTCGGTATCAGGGAGGTGTAGTGGATTTTATAGACTAGGCTCAGTGCAAGTTGTTTAACCCTGTCCTCCACCTTGAGCCAGCCCACTTTAGAGAAGTGGGTAGGAGTGAGGTGGGATCTTGCTGCTGCCGTCAGCGCAGGTGGCGCTGAATTAGTCCGATTTCTCAAATAGATTGAGTCTAAATTAGCCTCCTACAACCCATGGAAACACCTTAATCTGATCGTGTTTGGATTTTGAAAAGTCGGACTAACACACCTGGATAATGCGATTAGAAACCAGGGGCCGTATTTATCAAGCGTCCTAGAGTGCCATTTTACACTTAAGTCCTGAGAATTTGCGAAATTTAGTCCTACTCTCAACCTTAAGAATAAAAGCTATTTATCAACTTTCTTAAGTCTAAGAATCACTCCTACTTTCCACGATATTTAAGAGACCTTTAGAGGTGTCCTAAGTGGTTAGGAGTTGCCAGCGGGGGATGGCACTGAGGCGAGAGAGACATGCGCGAACATTCAGGGAGCGGAAGGATGTCCTGGCTTTGTTTGATGACGAGCAGCTGATCAAACGGTATCATTTAGACAGAGCGGGTATTATTTTTGTCACAGATTTAATAAGGGGCGTCATCTCATCAGCAACATCACTGCTTTCATAGCAGAACTAAAGGTCATCACAATGCTTCGATATCTGAGTAATGAATTGGAAAGAAAAGGAAACATTTATTTTTGATTCATTGCCAATATTGTTTGTTTGTTTTGTATTATTTTGTAGTTTATTGTCAAAATATACACTCCCATTGTCCACTTAAATATTTCTAAGATATATCTTTATTCTCAGACAAGGGATTCCCTTCAGTGATTGGTCATTTCTATGGACACAGAAATGACGTCACCTAAAATTCCGTTTACGGCACATAGTAATGTCGTAATTCAGCTCTGAGTGTGACACTTAAGATTCAGTCCTACACTTCGCTGAAAGTGTGAGTAAGACGCTTGATAACTAACTTTTAAGTGCAGCTTTCAGCGAATAATTTCTTTACTCATAAGTCAACTCTTAGCAGACTTCTTAAGAGTAATTCTAAGAAGCTTGATAAATGGAGTAATTCTTAGAAGCTTGAAAAATGGAGTAATTCTAAGAAGCTTGATAAATGGAGTAATTCTAAGAAGCTTGATAAATACGGCCCCAGATCTCTCGAGAAGTTGTGTGCTGTCGGAGAGGACTCTTTGTATCACGCATGCGGCGGTCTCAGCGCGCAGGATGCAACCCCAAAAGCAGATATCATTCATTAAACATAGCAACAAATGTAATGATGAGGAGACTGTTTACTTGCTACACAAATTAAAAGAACGGACCATTTTAAGGTGTATTGATGGTAGAAAAAAAAAACAGATTTATTTAGGAAGGTAGCAAAGGAAATGTGAAATACCGGCTTAATTTGGACTCCAGAACGAAATACTGAAAGATAATGAAGCAGGTATATTAAAGGCAAAGAATAAAGCGTTCAAAAACCTCTTCACGCTGCATTTGTGCACTCCCAACTGATTAACTTTCCGCACAACTGGCAAGATAGTCCAGAACAATAGCTAACTTCATCTGGAACAGTATCAGTCGTGGCACGAACAGTCTTTTCCTTCGGATTTAAAACTTCTTTCATGAATCTCCAGAGCCATGAATTGACTATGTGGACCCCGACTTAAACAAGTTGAAAAACTTATTCGGGTGTTACCATTTAGTGGTCAATTGTACGGAATACGTACTGAACTGTGCAATCTACTAATAAAAGTTTCAATCAATCAATCAAAAGCCTTTAGAATAAACTCTGAGACATTATAAAGTTTTGTTTCCATGATTTTGCATCCGAAAATTCCTTCAAAAAAACTCTACCGCCGGTCTTTCTTGGCATCAGACCTGCATCCTCCCCAATACATTAACACATATTTACACTTTATGTTAATGTTGAGTCAAGAAAAACTGCCTTTCTGTCCCCAGTTTCTATATCAATCAATCAATCAATGTTTATTTATATAGCCCTAAATCACAAGTGTCTCAAAGGGCTGTACAAGCCACAACGACATCCTCGGTACAGAGCCCACATACGGGCAAGGAAAACTCACCCCAGTGGGACGTCAATGTGAATGACTATGAGAAACCTTGGAGAGGACCGCATATGTGGGTAACCCCCCTTCCCCCCCCCCCCCCTAGGGGAGACCGAAAGCAATGGATGTCGAGTGGGTCTGACATAATATTGAGAAAGTCCAACACATCAGCGAGAGTCCAGTCCATAGTGGGGCCAGCAGGAACCATCCCGAGTGGAGACGAGATGTCCCCATCTGATGAACAGGCTAGCGGTCCACCCCGGGTTTGGAGCAGAGTAGAAAAGAAAAGAAAAGAAACGGCAGATCAACTGGTCTAAAAAGGGAGTCTATTTAAAGGCTAGAGTATACAAATGAGTTTTAAGATGAGACTTAAATGCTTCTACTGAGGTAGCATCTCTAACTTTTACCGGGAGGGCATTCCATAGTATTGGAGCCCGAATAGAAAACGCTCTATAGCCCGCAGACTTTTTTTGGGCTCTGGGAATCACTAATAAGCCGGAGTTCTTTGAACGCAGATTTCTTGCCGGGACATATGGTACAATACAATCGGCAAGATAGGCAGGAGCTTGACCGTGTAGTATTTTATACGTAAGTAGTAAAACCTTAAAGTCGCATCTTAGGTGCACAGGAAGCCAGTGCAAGTGAGCCAGTATAGGCGTAATATGATCCAACTTTCTTGTTTTTGTCAAAAGTCTAGCAGCCGCATTTTGTACACTCTGTAATCTTTTAATGCTAGACATAGGGAGGCCCGAAAATAAAACGTTACAGTAATCGAGACGAGATGTAACGAACGCATGGATAATGATCTCAGCATCGCTTGTGGACAAAATGGGACGAATTTTAGCGATATTACGGAGATGAAAGAAGGCCGTTTTAGTAACACTCTTAATGTGCGACTCAAACGAGAGAGTTGGGTCGAAGATAATACCCAGATTCTTTACAGAGTCACCTTGTTTAATTGTTTGGTTGTCAAATGTTAAGGTGGTATTTTTAAATAGATGTCGGTGTTGAGCAGGACCGATAATCAGCATTTCCGTTTTCTTAGCGTTGAGTTGCAAAAAGTTAGCGGACATCCATTGTTTAATTTCATTAAGACACGCCTCCAGCTGACTACAATCCGGCGTGTTGGTCAGCTTTAGGGGCATGTAGAGTTGAGTGTCATCAGCATAACAGTGAAAGCTAACACCGTATTTGCGTATGATGTCACCTGGGGCGGTATAGCTCGGTTGGTAGAGCGGCCGTGCCAGCAACTTGAGGGTTGCAGGTTCGATCCCCGCTTCCGCCATCCTAGTCACTGCCGTTGTGTCCTTGGGCAAGACACTTTACCCACCTGCTCCCAGTGCCACCCACACTGGTTTGAATGTAACTTAGATATTGGGTTTCACTATGTAAAGCGCTTTGAGTCACTTGAGAAAAAGCGCTATATAAATGTAATTCACTTCACTTCACTTCACCTAGCGGCAGCATGTAAATACTAAAGAGTGCAGGGCCAAGAACCGAACCCTGGGGAACTCCGCACGTTACCTTAACATAGTCCGAGGTCACATTGTTATGGGAGACACACTGCATCCTGTCAGTAAGATAAGAGTTAAACCAAGACAAGGCTAAGTCTGACATCCCAATACGCGTTTTGATACGCTCTAATAAAATATTATGATCAACAGTATCGAAAGCGGCGCTAAGATCAAGAAGCAGCAACATAGATGAAGCATCAGAATCCATCGTTAGCAATAGATCATTAGTCATTTTTGCGAGGGCTGTCTCCGTAGAGTGATTTGCCCTGAAACCGGATTGAAAAGGTTCACAGAGATTGTTAGACGCTAAGTGTTCATTTAGCTGCTGTGCTACAATTTTTTCGAGGATTTTCGAGATAAACGGAAGGTGGGACACCGGCCGGTAGTTTACCAGGAGATCAGGATCGAGGTTAGGTCTTTTGAGTAGAGGATGAATAACCGCTGTTTTGAATGCTAGGGGAACAGTGCCAGAGGAAAGTGATAAGTTTATAATATTTAACACTGATGGACCTAGTAATACAAAAAGCTCCTTGATAAGTTTCCCAGGAATTGGGTCAAGTAAACATGTTGTTTGTTTTGTCCCATTTACACATTTTGACAATTCCTCCAATGTTATTTCATCAAAGAGAGAGAAACTATTTTGGAGGGCGGTATCCGTCGTATATACAGTCGTATCTGTGTTAATAGAACCCAGTTGTAGCTGAGATGCATTGTCTTTAATCTCTTTTCTAATGACTTCAATTTTCTTATTAAAGAAATTCATAAAGTCATCTGCTGAGTGGGTGGAGCTACTGGGAGAAGTCCCTTGTTGGGTTAGCGATGCTACTGTACTAAACAGAAATTTAGGATCATTTTTGTTGAGGTGGATGAGATTTGAGTAATATTTAGCTTTAGCTGAGGTAAGCATGCGTTTATAAGTTATTAAACTATCACACCATGCTTGATGGAAAACCTCAAGTTTAGTCGCACGCCATTTGCGTTCCAGCTTTCTACATGATAATTTCTGGGCTTTAGTTTCTTCTGTAAACCATGGGGTACGCCTTTTAGGGGCCCTTTTTAGCTTTAGCGGTGCTACAATATCAATGGTGTCGCGCAGGGCGTCATTAAAGTTGTAAGTGAGGTTATCAATAGAGCCCACATAATTTGGGAATGGTGCCATTACCGAAGGCAGTAGGTCAGTAAGAGTCGTCGTTGTGGCAGCATTAATGTTGCGGCTGCTATAGTAGTTATTATTATTATTATTAGTTTGTTGATAATGAGTCAGAACTTCGAATTTTATAAGGTAATGATCGGACATTACTTTAGTGTACGGGAGTATCGTAACTTTAGAGGTGGTGACACCCCTGACAAGCACTAGATCTATCGTATTACCGTTGCGATGCGTGGGTTCATTTATTATTTGTGTAAGACCACAGCTATCAATTATAGTCTGGAGCGCCACGCATGGAGGGTCCGATGGGGTATTCATATGGATATTAAAGTCCCCCATTATGATTATATTGTCGACGTGCGTCACTAGATCAGCAACAAACTCTGAGAATTCACTGATGAAGTCCGAATAGGGCCCAGGGGGGCGGTAGATAACAGCCAGGTGGAGAGGCAGCGGTGTGACAAACCTCAAAGTGAGCACCTCAAACGAGTTATATTTATTATTTAGGTTAGGTGTAAGATTATAGTTTTCATTGTATATTAGTGCGACACCCACTCCCCTTTTAAGAGGTCGGGCAACATGTGTATTGGTATAGCCAGGAGGAGATGCTTCATTTAGCGCAAAAAAATCGTCTGGTTTGAGCCAGGTCTCGGCGAGACCAACGACGTCAAGTTTGTTGTCTCTAATGACTTCATTAACTAATAGCGTTTTGGAAGATAATGATCTTATGTTTAAAAAGCCCATATTATAGGTAGTGGGCTGTTTTGAGGATTGTTTGTTGAAATTATCCGAAGTAGCAATATTAATAATGTTGCGTTTATTATGCATATTGCACTTTAAATAGTTTCGATCATATCTAGGAATTGATACGACGGGGATATTCAGATTGTTTGCTTGATGTTGCGATAAACTGAACGCATCATAGTTAGCTACCTCAGTACAATGTATGTCTGCCTCTGACATGGTCACAAAAGAAAAAACATTATGTGAGTTGTGTTTTATTCTAAGAGAATTGCTATGTGTGCAGGGATTATCCAGCCTGACGCCGGCTAGTTCTAGTTTAAATGGCTTCTTACCCAGAGACTCCACGCTTCTTTGGTTAGCTTTTCTCTTTGTTGTTAGCCCAGCTCGGCATCCCCGCTTCTGCTTCCGCTCACACCGCCTATGTCGTCTCCATTGGTGGTCACCGCTAGCACTTGACTCCGCTGCTACAAAGGCCGCTCGATGTAGCCCACGAAGTATTCCCATGCTAGCGAGGAGGTCCACCGTACATGCATCTTTCAGTCTATAACGACCCGATCCATCCACATCCAGAATTGTCTGTCGGTCATATGTGATCACAGAGTGTTCACGCTTTGAGCCAGCCATGAAATTGACAGAAATGACAGGTGTTTTTTGCCAAATCGCTCTACACTCCCAAGAGCGTTAGCAGAGTCGCTGCATTCCCATGCGCCACCATTAGCTACCTGCTCTATAGTGAAGTGTTGAAAGAGCTCTCCATTGATCATCACTTTTTATTATGGTCGTAACTCTGAGTAAACATTGAACTAATTTAGATGATCTGTTCTGGAGTTTCCCATTTTAGAGTGAGTCAACTCAGATATCTGGTTTAGGCTCAGAGTTTGTTGCACCTCTTACAATGCCTGGAATACCCCAATTCAGTTAAAAACAGTTTGTTTGAGATAGTTGTTCCTGGTGGACGTGTGTTCTATAGAGCCCCCTGTGTATATGAATTGACTAACCTCTGGATGATTCTGTAGGTAGTTTGCCGCCTCTTCAAAATATTCCAAATCTAAGCGTTTGGGTTTTTTTGGTAAATCTTGGTAGCCATAATAGGCCAGTGCCAGCACAACAAAACCTTTGTTCGCCAACAGGCTGGCTCTCTGCTCACTGAGGCCTCCGCCGAAAGTATATAAATCCACAATCGCAGGAAACGGACCCTTTCCTGAAAATAAATCAAAGTCAAATCAAAAGGGAAGAAAGTATTTTCATGCAGCAGTCGAGACCAACCTGGAGGGATAAACAGAACTCCTCGCACTCTTCCCTCTTGCACAGGGATTCTCTTCATGCCCTCCGCCATGTATCCTCGCTCGTTGGTTTCACAAGCTAAGAGTTCTCCAGTGTCGCCGTTGTGCGCCGCTATCTCAATTAGGGTCGGGCTCAGCACGTTCTTCTTCACAACTTTTTTGTGTGGAGTTTCTGGTGCCATGGCCCACAGTAAACCCATGGGCTCCACTCCAGTGTAGCTCCCACCTAGAGAGGGGTCGCTACTCACGTCTACCAAGCCACTTTCATCGGCTTTGTATAGGGCAGAGGCTTTGAAAACCACCCCTTTGTCATCAACCAGCCTGGACCTTAACTGTACTGCTTTGTGGGGAGCAAGACCCTCCACTTTCACTTGGACCACTTTGTCAAATAGGCAACGAACACTGGGGAGGATTTTGAGGCGGATCTGAGAGAAAGCCATTTTCGTTCTTGTGACTCAGACGAATGTCGCTTCCAACGATGTCACCACAGCATCTGTCAAGGCAAGAAACGTGACTCATCATATAAACAATTTCCATAATAGGACATGTAAGATATGGGCAATGTCCCCACTAATTTTTCACGTGTTTGAGCAAACCCACAAACTCTCTGAGCATTCAGTGGACCACATGTGAGCAACATTAGACGTGCACACTGTGGCCACACCAGCAGCACACCTGTCTCAAACCTGATATCTGTCAGAGTGTGTAGGTGACGAACCCCAAGATGCAGAGATGGCGGCAGGCATTGTCCAGGAAAACATGATTTAATTTAACACTGTAGCAAAAAACAAACAAAAAGTTACAAACAAAAGGCGCGCACAAGGCGGAGAACAAACTTGGCTAAGAACAGAAACTAGCACAAAGGCTAAACTATGGACAAGAAACAAAAACACTTACTGTGACACGAATAAACAAAACTCACGTGGCAAGAAACGAGCAGGATGAACTATGACATGAGCAGAGTGAACAGAAGTAGACAGAGCTACAACGACAAGTATAAATGACATCAACAAGTATAAATGACACTGACCTTGACAATCATTAGCGACATTGACAAGTAGACACTACAATAATCCCGCACTGACTGGAGGTCAAAGCAGGTCTAAATAGCAGCTGGCTGATTGACACCAGGTGTGTCACAGCTGAGGGGACAGCACTCAGAGAGACAAACAGGAAACTGAACCAAAATAAGAGTGCTGACAGGAAATAAAACAAACACAGAGAGAAAACTAAAACTTGACCAAACTGTCAGGGACAAGCCTGACAATATCAAAACAATGTTATGGGGACATTTTCCTTCCTTTGAGCAAAATGGAGAGCCTTAGAATTTACTTTAGAATTACATTTTGAGATAAAGATTATTTATGAATGTAATATTTGTTTAATTACTATGGTATATTATTAATTTCTTATTTATTTATTCACTGTTCTGTTACAGAGAACAAGGGAATGGGATAAAATTGCTATGGTATGAAAAGGGGTAGGATTAAATAAGATCAGCTTCTTCCTACTCCTTTTCGGACGTGCTGTAATGAAACAACTGGAAATATGTGATGCATTACATTGTATTGTATGCATGTTCGAAATAAACTGAAACTGAACTGAACTGAACTATACTAGCTTTGGCCTTCGTTCTGCTCGAAGAAGATAAAAACAATGTTCTTACCCAGTTTCTTATATATGCACACACACACACACACACACACACACACACATATTATCCCCTCTAGTTTTAAATGGTGTCGGGATGTACCAGGTGTAATAGAAGTTCTACAGTGCATCCGGAAAGTATTCACAGCGCTTCTTTTCTTATTCCAAAATGGAGTAAATCCATTTTTGTCTTCAAAATTCTGCAGACAATAATACCCCATAATGACAATGTGAAAATATATTTTTTAAATTTTGCTAATTTATTAAAAAATATAAATCACAAATACAGTCACGATCAAAAGTTGACATACACTTGTAAAGAACATGATGTCATGGCTGTCTTGAGTCTCCAATACTTTCTACAACTCTTATTTTTTTGTGATAGAGTGATTGGAGCACATACTTGTTGGTCACAAAAACATTCATGAAGTTTGGTTCTGTTATGAATTTATTATGGGTCTACTGAAAATGTGACCAAATCTGCTGGGTCAAAAGTATACGTACAGCAATGTTAATATTTGGTTATATGTCCTTTGGCAAGTTTCACTGCAATAAGGCGCTTTTGGTAGCCATCCACAAGCTTCCGGTAGAAGTTTTGACCACTCCTCTTGACAAAATTGGTGCAGTTCAGCTAAATTTGTTGGTTTTCTGACATGGACTTGTTTCTTCAGCATTGTCCACACGTTTAAGTCAGGACTTTGGGAAGGCCATTCTAAAACCTTAATTCTAGCATGATTTAGCCATTCCTTTACCACTTTTGACATGTGTTTGGGGTCATTATCCTGTTGGAACACCCAACGGCGCCCAAGACCCAACCTCCGGGCTGATGATTTTAGGTTGTCCTAAAGAATTTGGAGGTAAACGTCCTTTTTCATTGTCCCATTTAAAGCACCAGTTCCATTGGCAGCAAAACAGGCCCAGAGCATAATACTACCAACACCATGCTTGACGGTAGGAATGGTGTTCCTGAGTTAAAGGCCTCACATTTTATCCTCCAAACATATTGCTGGGTATTGTGCCCAAACAGCTACATTTTTGTTTCATCTGGCCACAGAACTTTCCTCCAGAAGGTCTTATCTTTGTCCATGTGATCAGCAGCAAAAATTGAGCTCTTTGGCCACAATACCCAGCAATATTTTTGGAGAAGAATAATTTTTAATCCCAGGAACACCATGCATACTGTCAAGCATGGTGGTGATAGTATTATGCTCTGGGCCTGTTATACTGCCAGTGAAACTGGTGCTTTAAATTGGACAATGAAAAAGGAGGATTACCTCCAAATTCTCCAGGACAACCTAAAATCATCAGCCCGGAGGTTGGGTCTTGGGCGCAGTTGGTTGTTCCAACAGGACAATGACCCCAAACACACGTCAACAGTAGTATAGGAATGACTAAATCAGGCTACAATTAAGGTTTTAGTATGGCCTTCCCAAAGTCCTGACTTAGACGTGTGGACAATGCTGAAGAAACAAGTCCATGTCAGAAAACCAACAAATTTAGCTGAATTTTGTCAAGAGGAGTGGTCAAAAATTCAACCAGAAGCTTGTGGATGGCCACCAAAAGCGCCTTATTGCAGTGAAACTTGCCAAGTGACATGTAACCAAATATTAACATTGCTGTATGTATACTTTTGACTCAGCAGGTTTGCTCACATTTTCAGTAGACCCATAATAAATTCATAAAAGAACCAAACTTCATGAATGTATTTTGTGACCAACAAGTATGTGCTCCAATCACTCTATCACAAAAAAATAAGAGTTGTAGAAATTACTGGAAACCCAAGACAGCCATGATATTATGTTCTTTACAAGTGTATGTAAACTTTGGATAGCGACTGTACATAAATATGCACAGCCTTTGCTCAATACTTTGTTGATGCACCTTTGGCAGCAACTACAGCCTAAAGTCTTTTTGAATACGATGCCGCAAGCTTGGCACACCTATCTTTGGGCAGTTTCCCCATTCCTTTTTGCAGCATCTCTTAAGCTCCATCAGGTTGGATGTGAAGCGATGTCTCTGTACATTTCTGCATTCATCTTTCCCTCTATCTGTCAAGACTTGGACTATGGTGTGGTTTGTTTTCCCATGGTGCAAAGGATTTGGACTGGACATGGCGTGAAGGTACTAGTGATGGGTCCGGCAACACCGATGCATCGGCGCATGCGTCGAGCTCATAGAGCGATACCCTGTGTCGGTGCGCGTATCGCTTTTAGAAAGTCACGTGACCAAACACGGGCTGTTTTGGTCACGTGACCGCTCATGAGCTGTTCTGGTCACGTGACCGCTCATGAACTGTATCACACTGACGCCTGCGCGCCAAACTGTGTTTATTAGGAAGCGGCGCAATGCGTGTTGTTGACGAACACCGTTAGGGCCGCTTGTTGTCACTGTCACTCAAAGTTGCATTTCAAAATTACACAGAATAAATGTGTTTATTTTGTTTAGAATTCAGATGGGTTTGATTTGTTGCGCGGCATATATTGGCTGTGCGGCGCACGGTGTGCGCGGAGGACGCTTGAGCACTGCGCAATTGCGCAGGCGCGCACCTTAGAGGGAAGGTTGCTCACAGGGCACAGAGGAGGCGTCAGTGCGATACAGTTCGCGTATCGGTCACGTGACCAAAGCAGCTCATGATCGGTCACGTGACTTTCTAAAAGCGGTACGCGCACCGACACAGGGTTTCGCTCTATGAGCTCGACGCATGCGCTGATGCATCTGTGTGGACCCATCAGTACTGTTACTAGAGAAGGTACAGGAATGACGGCGTG
Organism: Entelurus aequoreus; assembly: GCF_033978785.1. Lineage (NCBI taxonomy): Eukaryota > Metazoa > Chordata > Actinopteri > Syngnathiformes > Syngnathidae > Entelurus > Entelurus aequoreus. Next base: position 16,523,040 of record NC_084753.1, on the reverse strand, counting down.
GGGAAGTTGGTAGCGTGGCTGTGCCAGCAATTGGTTACTGGGGTTCAATCCCCACCTTCTACCACCCTAGTCATGATACATGTTCACATTATTTGACTGTATCTAAAAAATTTATTTTTATTTAAATGAAGATATGAAATAATCCTAAATGAAATACAATGACTTGGTTTATATTATTGTATATACTAGGTCATAATATCAGTGTCAGTTGAGTCGGTCCATAGGTTGCCTGTAGGGATTTTTAATGTCCAGCAGATGTCAGTATTTAGTGACACAGTATCGACACAGTATCAATACAGTTTTGCAATGTGTCGAAACGCTTCATGAGGCCTCATCAACCCATCACTAGTAAATACATATTTATTTAAACACTAACAAACTACAAAAAAAGGAGCAAACAAAAGGCGCGCACAATGGCGGAGAACAAACTTAACTAATGAAACCAAAAGACTAGCACAAAGGCAATTAACTATGAACAATAAACAAAAACTTACTTGCCATGGAACTGTGGGTGCATGAAGTCAAACAAAGTTAGCAGGGGTGTCAGAAATAGCATGGCATGCAGTGAGCAGAGGTAGTATGGATGATGTCACCAGGACGATCAACAGAAACAGACAGGCTTAAATAGCAGTGACATGATTAGTGACAGGTGTGCGAGTGCAAAGCGTGAGACAGGTGCGTGGCATGACAGGTGAAACTAATGGGTTGCTATGGTGACAAAATAAACAAGAGTGCCCAAAGAGTCCAAAATCAAAAACCAAACATAACTAAAACCAAACATGATCACACAGACATGACACTATCCTGACTAGTCTCCCAGCTCCTGCCGCTGAAAACCATCCCCACAGCATTATGCTGCCACCATCGTGCTTCACTGTAGGATGGTATTGGCCTGGTGATGAGTGGTGCCTAAATTTTGATTCGCCGAAAGGTTTATAAATCTCAAATACTGCCTCGGTTTGCACTCGGACAATTTTACCGCAAGGGGCTGTCAAAAGAAAGACTTCTTGGTAAACACTAAGGTGAGTGTAAAGTCAAACTTTTTAACTTCATTCCTGTGCCATGTCTCCAGTAAATTAGTTGTTCTAGTCTTTGTGAGTCCATGGAAACTTCACTTTTATCTCCCGCTGTTTCGACATCGTTCAAGGGTGGAGACAGGCTAGCTGTTAGCTTCAAGTTAACCAGCACCCGACCAGACTCCTCCACCCCAAAAACATACTTTGCAGGTCAACAAACGGGGCAAATATGTGCATTTTGAATTGTCAACGTGCAAGGAGTGTTCAAAAGGAGTCTCTCTGAGAAGCGGCTGACAAATTAGCAAGTGTCGCTCGCATCGCTGACAGCGACGCCATCACCGTCATTGTTTACTGAAGCAGAAGCGCTGACTGTGCGTTATGATAAACGCGCATGCGTCGCCTAGCTCTGCTTTTTATCGATAGACTCATCAGATGAAATGTTTTATTATCTAAAACAGGGGTGTCACAAGTGTAGCCCAGAGGCCATTTGCGGCCCAGTTTTAAAGGCCCACGGCACATTCTAAAAATACTGTCAAAATAAATCAAAACCCAACAAAAGTGGAATAAAAAAGCTTACAGGTGAAATGTAGTTTAGAAAATGTTGCAATGTTGACTAATAAAACAAAGCTTTTTTTTTCCTTTAAAACTGTTATTGCTCAAAACATAATATTGAATCAAAATCAATGTTTTTATGAATTATTGACCTATCCAAGGCTCTGATTACTTCATATCAATTATTCCACTTTGAAAAATATTTTTCGTGGAAGATTTAGCATATTTTGTGTGTTTGCCATAAAAAAACATAGTTTTCTTTGACAAAAGGGGCAGAAAATAAACAAACAAAAAAACAACAGAAAAAAAAACAAAAAACGAATAGATCTGAAGTTGATGTAGACTCTAGAGCAGGGGTCCCCAAACTTTTTGACTCGGGGGCCGCATTGGGTTAAAACAATTTGGCCACGGGCCAATATCTAATATCTATATTAGATATATATATATATATATATATATATATATATATATATATATATATACATATATATATATATATATATATATATATATATATATATATATATATATATATATATATATATATATATATATATTAGATATATATATATATATATTAGATATATATATTAGATATATATAGCGCACTTTCCGCGCTCGCGATGATGTCACGTTATCGATGAGAAAATGCATTTTTAGACAATATGATTTGCCTGAGCGGCTAGGAGACACCGTGAGTAGCAAGCGGTACAAAGTGGATAAGAAAAGACCGAATTTTTTTATTTTTACACTTGGGACTGCCCGCGGGCCGCAGTTTGGGGACCCCTGCTCTAGAGATTTAAGCGTTAAACATAAAATGTATGTATGCCCTGGCACACCATTATCATCATTTCATGACCGAAGCAAAACACTTTTTACACTTTTATACCGAAATAAATACACTTACAACTTATTAAATAAAAATATTTTAAAAAACTACCGGCAGCGGTAAAGTTTAGATCCATGAAGGAAAGAAGAAAGTGAATGAATGTTTAAAACTGAATACATTAACGTATGCATAAAAATGTGTTTTCTTTTGTATTATTTTTTTAATGGCTTAAGTAACGTTTATGACAACCTTTTTCTAAAACACAATACATAATGTGAGATATAACAGGATAATGCATACATTTATCATTTCTAAACGGTTACAAAAAAGTTGGACCCCAAAAATTTACAGTGGGACCCCATTTTTATGACTTTATGGGGTCCCTGGGGTCCCCTTTTTGAAAATTCCTAGCGCCAACACTGAAGTTATAAGACTTTTCTGGAAACACCAATGAAGAGACTTTGGTTTATAAAGTATGTGTATATATATTTGGGCTGACAGTATATGTATAACTCTGACCAAGTTAGTAAAAGCCTCAAATGTATTTAAACGTGTGCACCAAACAATTGTTTCATAATAATTTAAAATGTTGTATAATCATTGCACCAAGAAAAAATAATGTATGACAAAAAATAAATACAATGCCTATGATGAGAGCATGAGGTCATTATTGTACTACAATAAAAGTAAAGGCATCTTTAATACAAACCACGACAATATTTACCTGTACACTGTGATTTACGATTCCTACTAATTCCAAGTAAGTACCTGCAGGAAAAAAAAATCACTAAAACAAATCGAACCTCAGAAAAAAAGAGTGTAGGTTGCCAAAAACAAAATACCATTGCAGGTTTCAACCTGTCATAACATCATTATTAGTCCATGTTCTTCTAAAACAAGTTCCATCCATCCATCCATTTTCAACCGCTTATTCCCTTCGGGGTCGCTGGAGCCTATCTCAGCTACAAAGTTGATAAGATTAAATACAAATACTGGACAAACCCCACAAACATCCATCCATCCATTTTCTACCACTTGTCCCTTTCGGAGTCGCGGGGGGTGCTGGAGCCTATTTTAGCTGCATGCGGGCGGAAGGCGGAGTACACCCTGGACAAGTCGCCACCTCATCGCAGGGCCAACACAGATACAGACAACATTCACACTCACATTCACACACTAGGGCCAATTTAGTGTTGACAATCAAGCTATCCCCAGGTGCATGTAAACAAAAGAAAATCATACCTGCACAACTCAGAAGCGTCAGCAAGTGGGGGATCTGAAAGAGTGAAAATAAGCCTCAGGAATCTTCAGGTATAGACTTCTTGACTCCTTCGCTCCGCCCAAACCCCTGGAGGTGGTTTGGGATTTATTTTGACATGATAAGTATGTGGTCCTGACACACTGTAAAGCTCAGAGGACAAGACATAATCGAGCACCTCTGTGTTTACCATCATGAAACATTGATGGACTGTACTAACAACGTGGAAGCAACATTTTAACTAGGGGCGTCCTGATACAACTTTTTCACTTCTGATACGGTACTGATATTAATCCGATATTAGCACAAATCATAGTACACACTTGTATTGTTTCATAGAGTAGAAAGTTAGAAAAAGCTTAATCAAGGGAACTTAGTCGAACAGAGAACAATGGTAGGTATGAAAAACACTCAAAAATGTAGTATTAACTGGAATTAACTTATGCTGTCTTTAAATGGAAGTGGATATGGTTGTTGTTTTTTGACACCACAATGATTTATTAAATCAAGCTCATGGTGCCGTAAATTGCATGATGCGGACACATTTGTTACTGGATACTTTCTAATTCGCTTCTGTTTAAAAAAAAAAAAATGTAAGTAATATGCAACTATAATTATTTTGATACTAGTTTATAATGACAAATGTGGTGTTTTAAATTGCAATACTGTTCTATTAAAGACACTTATTACATACGTCAACTAGCTTGTGTGCTATTTTGTGCTTAGCTGTTGTGTAGCAACTTATTACATATAGTTAGTAGAGATGTAAATCTTTAGGCACCTCAGGATTCGATCCGATTCCGATTCTTGGGGTGACAATTCGATTCAGAATCGATTCTAAATTCCAACCGATTCTTGCAATGTATTATTTGGTAGAATAAAACCTTTTCAGAACAGGATACATACAGGTTACAAAACCTCCTTTTGGTTGATTATTACAACCTTTATTTAACCAGATAAGAAACCCATTGAGATCAAGATCTCTTTCACAAGGGTGACCTGGCCAAGAGGTCAACAGCACATGTCACAGAGCAGTTTCAAAAAAGTAATACGTTAAGACAGGGGTGTCCAAAGTGCGGCCTGGGGGCCATTTGCGGCCCGCAGCTAATTGTTTAACTGCCCGCCACACATTCTGCAGAAATTGCAAAATTGATAATAAAACAAACAAAATAATAGTTCTAACGTAAAATCGACAAATATATCTGAAGTTGATCTTGTAATTTAAGTGTTAAAAGTAAAAAAAAAAACTAATACAAATGTATCACTTTATGAGTGGGGGACCTTTTGGATCCCAAATATATTTAGTAGGATTTTATTTAACTTTTCACTGTGATTACTCAAACATATTAAAGAATTAAAATCAATGGTGTCCTGCATTATTGATCTTTTAAGGCTCTAATTACTAAATACTGCATATTTCAGTTTTACTATAAAAAACAAAGTTGTCTTTGACAGAAATCCTTTTTTTTTTTACTTTATATCAACCAAGTTGATACAGAGATTTACTGTAAGCGTTAAATTTAAAAAAATAATAATAATTTGACTTATTTTTAACAGTTTAATGACTGAGACCCTTTATAGTCCCCGGGAGCCCTAAAGGTTAAAAAAAAAAAAATCCATACATTTTTTGTTAAGGTTTGAAAATGAAAAATATCAAAATGGCCCCCGCATGCTTAAATTTTTCAGTGGAAAAAGTTTGGACACCCCTGCGTTAAGACATACATTTTAAAATACATAAAAGAGAACTGTAAAACAATAAAGATGTACACCTTTTAAAAACACAGCCACTGTGCAAAAGATGACGTATGCGTGGAGAGAAAAACGTCTTTTTAAAAATGTATTTAAAACGATATAATTAAAAATAGATTTTCGAAAATTATAAATCGATTTAGAATCGGAATAAATAAGAATCTCGGTCCGGATGTGAATCGAATTTTTGAGGACCCCTAATGTCTAGCTTGTGTGCTATTGTGTGTTTAGCTGTTGCGTAGCTGCAAGCTCCTGGTAGCCTATAGCCTCGCATGTTTATCTTTCGTAAAGGACTTGACTAAAATAGAAGAAAATACCAACTTTGGGTGATTATTGGAGGACACGTATACATTTGCACAGCACGCTGCAGGACTGCTTGTATCGCAGCGTTTAAGTCGGAGATTTTAAACACAAACCAATAAAATGTAAAACTTTTTTTTTTAATGAGGATGATGATATCGGACACTTAACTGAAATTAAGCTGAAGTGTACACATAAGATGGGAAAATGTGTACTCTCCCTTTGATGAAGCCTGTACACAAAGGGTCAAGTCACCAAGCAAAAAAACTTGCAGGCTGCCCACTTCGTCGCGTCCATTTTTCTTATGTTAATATCACTGTTAAGCCATATTGTACCGAGCAGCCAGGACATACCAAAGTGAGTAGAGCCCCTGCCGCCATGTGAGGAAAAGTTCCATTTTCCGTTCTATGATGAGCGTCAGCAGTGACATTACATATAAAGACAAAAAAGCAAAAATACACTTGTGAAGTTATTTCTTTAACTCACCAAAATAAAGCCTCGCGAGATTTCCGGAACTTGCTCATTCACACCTGCTGATCATTTGAAACAAACCCTTTTGTGGCATATTTTTCCCCAAATTGTACAATCGTAAAGTGTTCCAATGATTAAGTTCCGTTTATGTATAAATTGTATTGTTATCTGCCAAAATAGTCATACATTTTACGTAAATAAAATGACATTTCTGCAAGTAAACATGTTATAGTCAAATAAACGCTAGCATCCAAACTACTGCTTAGTTAGCAGTGTAGCTAGCGATGACAAACAATTATGACTAAGCTTTAGAATACTGTTATTATATCAAGCTAAAATAATGCAACGTTTGGAGTTAAGCACATATTTCAACTCACACCGTCATATTTTAAGCCAACTATAGAATTTATGACTGACAAATCTAAACTTGTGCATTCTTCACATGAGGGAAGTTTAGCATAGGATTAGGTTTGTAACCACGTCTCAAGACTCTGCGATCTGATTGGCTAACAGCGTACTAAACAGCCTTTTGATTGGTGAGACATAAATAAAAATGACCAAAGTATACTATCGTGAATATTTATTCATGATAACAAAGCCAAACTCTACAAACTGTTTTTTTAAATAGATGTTGATCATTTCGAAGACTAATTTAGGGTTTTGGTTAATCATGGCAGGTTATGCAGAGGAGTGTTTATGTTAATTTGTCTTTATTATGAAAGCTTTTTTTGGACACTGAATTTATGTAAATAATATTATGCTGACAATAGTAACATTTGTGAGAAAAAATTGTGTTTAAAATTGTAGTTTGCTAAAATAGTGTTTTAGAATTCAGTGTGTAAAAATTCATGTTAAAAAAAAAAAAAAACATTCAGTGAAAAAAATTAATTGTGAAAAAATTCAGTGCAGAAATATTTGTTACTGTTTTTTTTTTCACTGAATTTTTACTTAGTGAATTTTAAAACACTGTATTTTACACACATATATAATAATTTGAAACTTCATTGCACAAAATTCAAAGGCAAAAAATGTTGCAACAATAATTTAGTGTCAAAAAAATATTTCGGAATAAAGACACAAATGAACCACCTTGGGTGTTTCTCATGTTTTGACTTCTAAATGCGGACACCTGACACACTTATAAATAGGTACTGGTGTTCAAGTGTTTCTTAAAGAACTCCTGGACTCGCTCCCACAGGTCCAGCTGAGCCTCTGAGTGGGCTTTTGGCTCCCCACCAAACACCACGGCGCGTCCTACCGCTGCATGGAAGGAAGACGGGCAAAAAGGCGTGTGAGGGACCTCCAAAAAGTGTCCAGCTTTCGGATAGGAAACCACTTGGAACGATTCCTTGCCGTGACTTCTCAAAATCCCCGCGGCCTGCTTGGCGAAAAGCGCGCTGTTCCAGTTGTGGTCGTCTTCCGAAACGGCAAACAGAAAGTGGCAGTTGGCGCGCTCTATTGGAATCAAAGACGCTCTATTTTTCTTCAGGCTCGCATCCGGCGTGACGTTACGTATGTCAACAATCCATGATTTGCTCATTCGAACTTTCCAGACGACGGGTGGAAGTGGCGGTATGACAATGTCTTTGTAATGTAATGGAATTACAGTATTTCCATTGCAGCCGTTAATGCAGACCGTCGCCGAGATGCCGGAGAAAAAAGACGCCATGGACAAAGCCAGAGCGCCGCTATGAGACATTGATATGACACCTATGCCGGGACCTTTCACCTGGAAAGAGACAGAATATTGCATCAATGATCCAAACGTATACACCAAGGGTGTCCAAACTATGCGGCCCGCAAGACTACATCCTCAATTTGGCCCATGAGACTGCACAAGTTCAATAAGCAATATGGCCTAGAGCAGTGTATTCATATCATATTCAAAAAGACAGTGGTCTAAATCCGCAAGTTTGTTGACATCTGGTGGCCAACCGACGTTACGAGGGCATACATCACAGCACTTACTTATATGACCCAATTCAAACAACCTTCCCTAGTCATGGCGCAGGAAAACAACCAAGTACAACAATTCAACAAACATGGTCACATATAACACAACCTGCTCATTGAACTTTGTGGATATTATAAAAACGTCCAACCAACATGAAAAAAAATCTAAATCAAAATTACATCCATTTAAATCCATTACAAGGGATAATGGGAAAAGGCCAAAATTATTTTAAAAAACTGTTAAGGAGGTTGTCACAAAAGGTATACAAGATAGGGGTTGAACTTTCACATTCACACAATATCCAATTATAATAATAATTATTTATCCATTATATTGTCATAATAATATGTACTCATATATATGTATAGGCTTTATATATATTAGGGCTGCAACTAACAACTAATTTGATCATCGATTAATCTGTCAATTATTGCTTCGATTAATTGATTAATAATCGGATAAAAGAGACCAAATACATTTCTATAATTTCCAATATTTTATTGAAAAAAAAACAGCGTACTGGCACCATACTTATTTTGATTATTGTTTCTCAGCTGTTTGTAAATGTTGCAGTTTATAAATAAAGGTTTATTAAAAAAAAAATAATAATAAATCATTTTAAAAAAGTAAAAATGAAAGAAAATAAAAGTAACCTCTGCGCATGCGCATAGCATAGATCCAACGAATCGATGACTAAATTAATCCCCAACTATTTTTATAATCGATTTTAATCAATTTAATCGATTAGTTGTTGCAGCCCTAATATACAATATATATATATATATATATGTATATATATATATATATATATATATATATATATATATATATATATATATATATATATATATATATATATATATACACACACACACACATATACATATATATATACACATATACATACATATATACACTTATACATACATACATACATACATTTATATATACATATATCCAAATATACATATATATACAGATACATACATATATACCCATATACATACATATAAACACACATATATATATATACACACACATATACAGTGGGGCAAAAAAGTATTTAGTCAGTCACCCATTGATTGTCAATGGGTGGCTGACTAAATACTTTTTTGCCCCACTGTATATGTATAAACACATACATATATATATATACACACATATATATGTATACACACATACATATATATATATACACACATATATATGTATACACACACACACACACACACACACACACACACACACACACACACACACACACACACACACACACACACACACACACACACACATATATATATCCTCCGAGTCAAAAAGTTTGGACACCCCTGGTATATACTAAACACCCTGTAGAGGGAGACACTTTTCAGTGAAACTGCTTTGTTATGAATCATCTAACCTCAGGATGATTCTGTAAATACACTGCAGCCTCTTCAAAATATTCCAAATCCAGATTCTTGGGTTTCTTGGGCAAATCCTGATAACCATAATAAGCCAGCGCCAGCACAACAAAACCTTTGCTTGCTAAGAGGCTGGCTCTCTGCTCATTGAGGCCTCCACCTAAAATATATAAATCCACGATTCCAGGGAATGGACCCTTTCCTGAAAAACATAAAGTATGGTCAGTTGGATTGAATAATGACTGGGTGTTTGTGTCCAACATCCGGTAAAGTTTTAATGGACGCCTTGCAACCGATTAATCGTTTTGAAAAAAAAAAGTATTTATATTCTGTTGCTTGGATTAATCGTTTAAGTGTAACTAATAAAAATGTATTGAATACGGACAGCATGGAGTGCTGGAATTTTAAATACGTGGACATGGTTTGCAAAAGAGAGCACATGAGAGCGGAGCTGTAAGGAGTGAAAAATTACTGCCAAAACTCCACATCCATCCATTCATCCATTTTCTACCACTTGTCCCTCTCAGGGTCGCGGGGGTGGCTGAAGCCTATCCAAACACACAAAAATGTTTTTACTCTCACCCAATGATTTGCAAATATAAGAACAATTTTCTTGAATTAAAAAAAAGATTTGTGAGTCTAAAAACAATGTATTTCAATTTTTAAAAACTATTTGGAAATCTAAGAAAACAATTTTGTTCAATTAAAAAACATTTTAAGTATGAAAAGGTTTTTTTTAGTAGAAAAGTAAAAACAAATTTCTCCAGTTAAAAAAACATATGCAAGTATAAATACAATTTTCTTAAAATAAAAAATTATTTGCAAGTTAAAAAAATTGTCTTTGAAATAATCCAGTAAAATGTAAAAATTATTCGCAAGTTAAAAAAAAAAAAAAAATGTATTCAATTAAAAAAACATTTGCAAGTATAAAAAATATTTTCTGCAAGGAAAAAACTATTTGCAAGAAAAGAAAACATTTTCTTGTCAATAATACCGTAAAGTACAAAAATGATTTGCGAGTAAAAAATAAAATTTTCTTCTATTAAAAAAATATTCAACCACAATTTGCTGCGAATAACAAAAACAATTTTCTGAAAGTAAACAAACGATTTTCAGGTTAAAAAAAATTATTTTCTTCAATTAAAAAAACGTTTGCAATTCGCAAGTAAAAAAAACATTCGCAAGAATAAAAACAATTTTCTCCAATTAAAAAAACTATTTGCAAGCATAAAAACAATTTTCTGCAAATTAGAAAACGATTTGCAAGTATAAAACCAATTTTCTTAAAGTAAAAAAACGATTAGCGTGTAAAAAAATAACATTTTTCTGCAAGTAAAAAACAATTCGCAAGTAAAAAAACATTTTCTTGACTTAAAAAAAAGATTTGCAAGTATAAAAATGATTTCCTTCAATTAAGAAAACATGAAGTATAAAACCAATGTTCTTCAAGATAAAACTTGTACTCACGGCACACGTAATTCGCTCTCTACAACGGCAGGTGGTGCTGCCGATTCAATTTAAGGCTGAGAGCTACAGTTATGTGCGCATGGTGCCATCCGCCAAAAATAACAAAGAAGAAGAAGCAGCAGCGTGGGAAGTAAAATGGCAGACAGAAGAGAGGGGAAACATTGCATGATTTACAACGAGATAAAAAAAAATGATGTGTTATCTTACAGGTTGAACTTGACACCAGCATCTGTTAACATGATCACATTAAAACCTGGCACTCTCTTCAGTTGAGTAATTGAACACTATTTGAGGAAGTAGAGTAAAAAAAGACTAACTTGGAGGTATAAACAGAACTCCTCGCACTCTTCCCTCTTGCACAGGGATTCTCTTCATGCCCTCCGCCATGTATCCTCGCTCGTTGCTTTCACAAGCCAGGAGTTCTCCAGTGTCGCCGTTGTGCGCCGCTATCTCAATTAGGGTCGGGCTCAGCACGTTCTTCTTCACAACTTTTTTGTGTGGAGTTTCTGGTGCCATGGCCCACAGTAAACCCATGGGCTCCACTCCAGTGTAGCTCCCACCCAGAGAGGGGTCGCTACTCACGTCTACCAAGCCACTTTCATCGGCTTTGTATAGGGCAGAAGCTTTGAAAAGCACCCCTTTGTCATCAACCAGCCTGGACCTTAACTGTACTGCTTTGTGGGGAGCAAGACCCTCCACTTTCACTTGGACCACTTTGTCAGCCAGGCAGCGGACACTGGGGAGGATTTTGAGGCGGATCTGAGAGGAAGCCATTTCCCTTCTTGTGACTCACACAAACCACAGCATTTGTCCCTTTTCTCACCTGAAATGAGCAGAAGATAAGAAGTTGAAGAAACACAGGGTTCATACACGTGCAATACTCCAACGTAGGGGAGTTCTGGTCTGCTATTGATATCGAATATTGGTCCGATATCAGCCATAACACAAGTGTCTGATTTTAAACGAAGATGTCCGACACAACGGCCAGTTAACTACTAAATGTCCTCCAATAAGCACACAAAGTTGTTTGTATTTTTGTCAAATCGTTTACAAATATGGTGGGCCGGAGGTCTGTGACACATACTTGCCAACCTTGAGACCTCCGAATTCGGGAGCTTGGGGGGTTGAGGTGGGGGGGGGTTAGGAGGGGCTGGGTTTGGTGGTAGCGAGTGTGTATATTGTAGCGTCCCGGAAGAGTTAGTGCTGCAAGGGATTCTGGGTATTTTTTCTGTTGTGTTTATGTTGTGTTACGGTGCGGATGTTCTCCCGAAATGTGTTTGTCATTCTTGTTTGGTGTGGATTCACAGTGTGGCGCATATTTGTAACAGTGTTAAAGTTGTTTATACGTCCACCCTCAGTGTAACCTGTATGGCTGTTGATCAAGTATGTCTTGCAGTCACTCCCGTGTGTGTGAAAACCGCATATATTATGTGACTGGGTCGGCACGTTGTTTGAATGTAGGAAAAGCGGACAGGTTGTAGAGGGCGCTTAAGACAGTGTCTTTAAAGGCCTACTGAAAGCCACTACTACCGACCACGCAGTCTGATAGTTTATATATCAATGATGAAATCTTAACATTATAACACATGCCAATACGGCCGGGTTAACTTATAAAGTGACATTTTAAATTTGCCGCTAAACTTCCGGTTGGAAACGCCTCTGAGGATGACGTATGCGCGTGACGTAGCCCGGCGAACACGGGTATGCCTTCCACATTGAAGCCAATACGAAAAAGCTCTGTTTTCATTTCATAATTCCACAGTATTCTGGACATCTGTGTTCGTGAATCTGTTTCAATCATGTTCATTGCATTATGGAGAAGGAAGCCGAGCAAGCAAAGAAGAAAGTTGTCGGTGCGAAATGGACGTATTTTTCGAACGTAGTCAGCCACAACAGTACACGGCCGGCGCTTCTTTGTTTACATTCCCGAAAGATGCAGTCAAGATGGAAGAACTCGGATAACAGAGACTCTAACCAGGAGGACTTTTGACTTGGATACACAGACGCCTGTAGAGAACTGGGACAACACAGACTCTTACCAGGATTACTTTGATTTGGATGACAAAGACGCAGACGTGCTACTGTGAGTATGCAGCTTTGGCTTTTTTTTGCGTATGTACGTAACTTTTTTAAAATATATAAGCTTTATGAACCTTGGGTTAGGTGAACGGTCTTTTGGGCTGAGTGATTGTGTGTGTTGATCAGGTGTTTGAATTGTATTGGCGTGTTCTATGGAGCTAGGAGCTAGCAGAGGAGCTAGGAGCTAGCATAACACGTACCGTACCGTACGTGCGCGTCACGTACGTAACTTTTTAAAAATGTATAAGCTTTATGAACCTTGGGTTAGGTGAACGGTCTTTTGGGCTGAGTGATTGTGTGTGTTGATCAGGTGTTTGAATTGTATTGGCGTGTTCTATGGAGCTAGGAGCTAGCAGAGGAGCTAGGAGCTAGCATAACAAACACGCAGGTGTTATTATGCAGGATTAATTTGTGGCATATTAAATATAAGCCTGGTTGTGTTGTGGCTAATAGAGTATATATATGTCTTGTGTTTATTTACTGTTGTAGTCATTCCCAGCTGAATATCAGGTCACCCCCGGCTCTCACAGCATCTTCCCTATCTGAATAGCTTCAACTCCCCACTAGTCCTTCACTTGCACTTTACTCATCCACAAATCTTTCATCCTCGCTCAAATTAATGGGGAAATTGTCGCTTTCTCGGTCCGAATCTCTCTCACTTCATGCGGCCATCATTGTAAACAATAGGGAACTTTGCGTATATGTTCAACTGACTACGTCACGCTACTTCCGGTAGGGGCAAGCCTTTTTTTTATCAGATACCAAAAGTTGCAATCTTTATCGTCGTTGTTCTATACTAAATCCTTTCAGCAAAAATATGGCAATATCGCGAAATGATCAAGTATGACACATAGAATAGATCTGCTATCCCCGTTTAAATAAAAAAAATTCATTTCAGTAGGCCTTTAAGGTACGCCCCCAATATTGTTGTCTAGGCGGAAATCGGGAGAAATTCGGGAGAATGGTTGCCCCGGGAGATATTCGGGAAGGGCACTAAAATTCCGGAGTCTCCCGGGAAAATCGGGAGGGTTGGCAAGTATGCTGTGACACCCAGGGGTCCGCACAGTTGCTGAATGGTGTCCGTGACATTTTTGGGTGATATTTTTTAAATATATTTTTCCACCCGCAATTTTGTCCACAAACATAAATGTCTTTAAATTCACGTGAGCATAAAGCCAACACACTGTCATGTAGTGGAATAGGAATACAAAATAACATATAACATGAATAAATAATGATATTTATATATTCATGTTGGCAATTAAGATAGCTGGTCATTAGTGTTCTAGTTGTCAGCTAGAGATTAGTGTTGTAGTTGCCAGCTAGCGATTAGCACACTAGTTGCAGACTAGGATTGGCATGTGGTCAGCTAGCCATTGGCACGCTAGTTGCCAGTTTACGACTAACGCTCTAGTTGCCGGCTAGCAACTAGAGCATTAGTTGCCAGCAAGCAATTAGCAGGGCTCGTTGTCAGCTGGCGAGTAGCGCACTTGTTGTCAGCGAGCAATTAACGCTCTGGTTGCCAGCTGGGTATTAGCATGTTGTCAGCTAGAGATTAGCGCACTAGTTGCCATCTAGCAATTAACATGCTAGTTTCCAGTTAGCAATTAACGCACTAGTTGCCAGTTACAAATTGGCGCGCTAGTTGGCATCTAGCAAATAGCGCGCTCGTTGTCAGCTAGCGATTAACACATAAGTTGCCAGCTAGCAACTACAGCAGCCTGCGATTAGCGGGCTATTTGTCAATTAGCATTTGGCGTGTTAGTTGCCAGCTAGCAATTAGAACGCTAGTTGCCAGCGAGCCATTGGCATGTTAGTTGCAGGTTAGCGATTAACACGCTAGTTGTCAGCTAGCAATTAGTGCTGTAGTTGCCAGCTTGCGATTAACACTACAGTTGCCAGCTCGCAATTAATGCACTATTTGCCAGCTAGCAATTAGCGCACTAGTTGCAAGATAATGATTAGCATGTCGTCAGCTAGCGATTAGCAAACTAGTTGACAGCTGACAAATAGCACAAATAGCGCAATCGTTGTCAGCTAGTGATTAACACATAAGTTGCCAGCTAGCAACTAGAGCACTAGTTGCCAGCTAGCGATTAGTGGGCTATTTGTCAATAAACATTTGGCGCGTTAGTTGCCAGCTAGCAATTAGTACGCTAGTTGCCAGCGAGCCATTGGCATGTTAGTTGTCAGCAAAGCAATTAGTGCTGTAGTTGCCAGCTGGCGATTAACACTATAGTGGCCAGCTCGCAATTAATGCACTATTTGCCAGCTAGCAATTAGCGCACTAGTTGCAAGACAATGATTAGCACGTCGTCAGCTAGCGATTAGCAAACTAGTTGACAGCTGACAAATAGCACAAATAGCGCGCTCGTTGTCAGCTAGTGATTAACACATAAGTTGCCCGTTAGCAACTAGAGCACTAGTTGCCAGCTAGCGATTAGTGGGTATTTGTCAATAAGCATTTGGCGTGTTAGTTGCCAGCTAGCAATTAGAACGCTAGTTGCCAGCGAGCCATTGGCGTGTTAGTTGCAGGTTAGCGATTAACACGGTAGTTGTCAGCTAGCAATTAGTGCTGTAGTTGCCAGCTTGCGATTAACACTACAGTTGCCAGCTCGCAATTAATGCACTATTTGCCAGCTAGCAATTAGCGCACTAGTTGCTAGATAATGATTAGCACGTCGTCAGCTAGAGATTAGCAAACTAGTTGACAGCTGACAAATAGCACAAATAGCGCACTCGTTGTCAGCTAGTGATTAACACATAAGTTGCCAGCTAGCAACTAGAGCACTAGTTGCCAGCTAGCGATTAGTGGGCTACTTGTCAATAAGCATTTGGCGCGTTAGTTGCCAGCTAGCAATTAGTAGGCTAGTTGCCAGCGAGCCATTGGCATGTTAGTTGTCAGCTAGCAATTAGTGCTGTAGTTGCCAGCTGGCGATTAACACTATAGTGGCCAGCTCGCAATTAATGCACTATTTGCCAGCTAGCAATTAGCGCACTAGTTGCAAGACAATGATTAGCACGTCGTCAGCTAGCGATTAGCAAACTAGTTGACAGCTGACAAATAGCACAAATAGCGCGCTCGTTGTCAGCTAGTGATTAACACATAAGTTGCCAGTTAGCAACTAGAGCACTAGTTGCCAGCTAGCGATTAGTGGGTATTTGTCAATAAGCATTTGGCGTGTTAGTTGCCAGCTAGCAATTAGAACGCTAGTTGCCAGCGAGCCATTGGCATGTTAGTTGCAGGTTAGCGATTAACACGCTAGTTGTCAGCTAGCAATTAGTGCTGTAGTTGCCAGCTTGCGATTAACACTACAGTTGCCAGCTCGCAATTAATGCACTATTTGCCAGCTAGCAATTAGCGCACTAGTTGCAAGATAATGATTAGCACGTCGTCAGCTAGCGATTAGCAAACTAGTTGACAGCTGACAAATAGCACAAATAGCGCACTCGTTGTCAGCTAGTGATTAACACATAAGTTGCCAGCTAGCAACTAGAGCACTAGTTGCCAGCTAGCGATTAGTGGGCTATTTGTCAATTAGCATTTGGCGCGTTAGTTGCCAGCTAGCAATTTGTACGCTAGTTGCCAGCGAGCCATTGGCATGTTAGTTGTCAGCTATCAATTAGTGCTGTAGTTGCCAGCTGGCGATTAACACTATAGTGGCCAGCTCGCAATTAATGCACTATTTGCCAGCTAGCAATTAGCGCACTAGTTGCAAGACAATGATTAGCACGTCGTCAGCTAGCGATTAGCAAACTAGTTGACAGCTGACAAATAGCACAAATAGCGCGCTCGTTGTCAGCTAGTGATTAACACATAAGTTGCCAGTTAGCAACTAGAGCACTAGTTGCCAGCTAGTGATTAGTGGGTATTTGTCAATAAGCATTTGGCGTGTTAGTTGCCAGCTAGCAATTAGTACGCTAGTTGCCAGCAAGCCATTGGCATGTTAGTTGCAGGTTAGCGATTAACACGCTAGTTGTCAGCTAGCAATTAGTGCTGTAGTTGCCAGCTTGCGATTAACACTATAGTTGCCAGCTCGCAATTAATGCACTATTTGCCAGCTAGCAATTAGCGCACTAGTTGCAAGATAATGATTAGCACGTTGTCAGCTAGCGATTAGCAAACTAGTTGACAGCTGACAAATAGCACAAATAGCGCGCTCGTTGAAAGCTAGTGATTAACACATAAGTTGCCAGTTAGCAACTAGAGCACTAGTTGCCAGCTAGCGATTAGTGGGCTATTTGTCAATAAGCATTTGGCACGTTAGTTGCCAGATAGCAATTAGCACGCTAGTTGCCAGTGAGCCATTGGCATGTTAGTTGCAGGTTAGCGATTAACACGCTAGTTGTCAGCTAGCAATTAGTGCTGTAGTTGTCAGCTTGCGATTAACACTATAGTTGCCAGCTTGCAATTAATGCACTATTTGCCAGCTAGCAATTAGCGCACTAGCTGCAAGCTAATGATTATCACATTGTCAGCTAGCGATTAGCAAACTAGTTGACAGCTGACAAATAGCACGCTAGTAGCCAGCTAGCGATTGGCACGCTAGTTTCCAGCTAGCGATTACCGCATGGGCGGGCAGCTAGCGATTAGCCCACTGGTTGCCAGCTAGTGATTAGCATGTTGTCAGCTACAAATTTGCGCATTCCTTACTAGCTAGCAATTAGCATGTTAGTTACCAGCTAGCGATTAGCACGCTAGTTGCCAGCTGGGGATTAGAGCGCAAGTTGCAGTTTAACTATCAGTGGCACAATACTGTTATTTTTTTAAATATCGTTAGGATTGCATAACAAGGTACATTTTGTACCAGTTCAATGTAAAATACAATCATAATTTCATACACGATTTATAAGCATGGGGTCCCCACTTTCTCTCCGTCAGTTTGGAGACAGTGATGACCGCTAGGAGCCAGCAGCTACACAGCAGCTAGGCATACAATAGCACACAAGCTAGACATACATAATAAGTGTCCATAATTGAACAATATTTCAGTCGAAAACATTTGTCAACATAAACAAGTATCAAATAATTACAGCCGCATATTACTCACACATACAAAAGTGTCGGAAATCATCCAGTAACAAACGTGTCTGCATCATTCAACTTTTACCTGAACTTGAGTTATTGTGACCAAAAAACTATATACCACTCCAATTCAACTGTAAGACAGGTAATAATACAAAAAGTTTGGGTTTTTCATACCTACTGTACCATTGTTCTTTGAGTTTATCGCATTAAAAGGCCTGAATGTGAAATCTGGATGTGAGGGCGCGCTTGCACCTTTCAACACCAATGAACATGTATCAGCATGTATAAAGAAACGTTAGACCTTCTTCTATAAATCACCATTGAAGAGTCTCCATTTCTTGTGTGCACTCCATATTTATGTCTGTTTTGATTAATTAAACTAGCAGAAGACCTCGTTACAGCCAAATACAGCAGTGATTACGCTGATAACGAGTGAAAACATCCAATACTCATAAAGGCTTCTTATTCTTCCTATTACCTCATTCTTCCTTTCAAAGGGGAATTTTAATCATGCCCAAGGGTATATAAACTAAGTCTCAGTAATGTCTAACTGGGTGAAAGGTCACCATCGTTTAATAACAACTAAATATTAGCTCAGCAACAAGCAGCTGTGTTTAAATTCACCTTTACTTTGTACAAAAAGTCAAGCTGTACTATGTCGATGTTGCTAAATAACATTGAAGGACATACTTTTTATCGAGTAACAAGTTATAGGACTCTGAGGCGTTCGGCTGCAAAATTAGCTTTAAAATGTTAGCGTGGTAATGTTAGCATAACAGTTAACATGTGTCAAGTACCAAGTTGTATGACTATGAAGCGTATGCATGCAAAATTAGCTAAAATGAAATAGCATGCTAATCGCTAGCATGTGTCAATTTCGAAGTTTTATGACTCTGAGGTGTTCAGCTGCAAAATTAGCTTTAAAAATGTAACCTTATAATGTTATCACGCTAACATTAACATGCTAACAGTAAACATACATCAATTACCAAGTTATATGACTATGAAGCGTATGCATGCAAAATTAGCTAAAAAAAATTACATGCTAATTGTTAGCAGGTGTAAATTTGAAGTTAAATGGCTGAGGCATTCCGCTGCAAAATTAGCTTTAAAATCTTTGAATTGTAAAAAAAAATGAGCATGCTAATCGTTAGCATGTGTCAAGTATATGATTGAGGCATTCAGCTGAAAAATTAGCTTTTGAAAAATGTAGCATTGTAATGTTAGCATGCTAACATTAACATGCTAACATTTAACATGTGTAAAGTACCAAATTATATCACTATGAAGCGTATGCATGCAAAATTAGCTACCTAAAATAATATGCTAATCGTTAGCATGTCTCAATTCGAAGTTATATGACTCTGAGGCGTTCAGCTGCAAAATTAGCTTTGAAAAGTTAGCATTAAAATGTTAGCATGCTAACATTACTATGATAAAAGTTAACATGTGTCAACTACCAAGTTATATGACTATGAAGTGTAAGCATGCAAAATTAGCTAAAGAAAAAAGCATGCTAATTGTTAGCATGTGTCAATTTAAACATATATGACTGAAGCATTCAGCTGCAAAGTAAGCTTGAGAAAAGTTAGCATTGTAATGTTAGCATGCTAACATTACTATGCTAAAAGTTAACATGTGTCAACTACCAAGTTATATGACTACGAAGCATATGCATGCAAAATTAGCTAAAGAAAAAAGCATGCTAATTGTTAGCATGTGGCAATTTGAAGTTATATGACTGAGGCATTCAGCTGCAAAATTAGCTTTACAAAATTAGCATTGTAAAAAAAAACATGCTAAACGTTAGCATGTGTCAAGTACAAAGTTATATGACTGAGGCGTTCAGCTGCAAAATTAGCTTGAGAAAAGTTAGCATTGTAATGTTAGCATGCTAACATTAACATGCTAACAGTTAACGTGTCAAGTACCAAGTTATATCACTATGAAGGGTATGCATACAAAATTAGCTAAAAAACAACAACATACTAATCGTTGGCATGTGTCAAGTACGAAGTTATATGACTCTGACGTGTTCAGCTACAAAATTTGCTTTGAAAAGTTAGCATAATTACAATGTTAGCATGCTAATGTTACTATGCTAAAAGATAACATGTGTCAACTACCAAGTTATATGATTATGAAGCATATGCATGCAACATTAGCTAAAAAAAAAAGCATGCTAATCATTAGCATGTGTCAATTTGAAGTTGTATGACTGAGGCATTCAGCTGCAAAATTAGCTTTACAAAATTAGCATTGTAAAAAAAGCATGTTAAAAGTTAACATGTGTCAACTACCAAGTTATATGACTATGAAGCATATGCATGCAAAATTAGCTGGGAAAAAAAATAACATGCTAATCATTAGCATGTGTCAATCTGAAGTTATATGACTCTGAGGCGTTCAGCTGCAAAATTAGCTTTACAATGTTAGCATGCTAACATTACTGTGCTAAAAGTTAACATGTGTCAACTACCAAGTTATATGACTGTGAAGCATATGCATGCTGCAAAACTGCCTAAAAATATTTGCATGCTAACGTTAGCATGTGTCAAGTACCAAGTTAAATGACTCTGAGGCTTTCAGTTGCAAAATTATCTAAAGCATGGGTGTCAAACTCTGGCCCGCGGGCCAAAATTGGCCCGCCGTGTAATTTCACTTGGCCCTTGAGGCGATATCAAATCAACACTAGAGCTGGCCCGCCGATTATATACAGCGGCGGTGCCGCGGTAACACCGCATTCACAGCTAATTGTCATACATGCCTACCCTCCCGGGAGACTCACAAATTTCAGTGCCCTTCCCGAAAATCGTCACGTCTGCTTTTCATCCAGTCCAACGAGTGCTGGCCCAGTCACATAACATGTGCAGCTTCTGCACGCACACACAAGTGAATGCAACGCATACTTGATCAACAGTGATACAGGTTACACTGAGGGTAGCCGTATTAACAACTTTAACACTGTTAGAAATATACGCCACACTGTGAACCCACACCAAACAAGAATGACAAACACATTTCGGGAGAACATCCGCACCGTAACACAACATAAACACAACAGAACAAATACCCAGAATCCTATGCAGCCCTAACCCCGCCCTCCCCCCTGCCCCCCAACCCCGGCCACCTCAACCGACGCACGGAGGGGGGGATTCACAGTGTGGCGCATATTTCTAACAGTGTTAAAGTTGTTTGTACGTCCACCCTCAGTGTAACCTGTATCGCTTTTGATCAAGTATGCGTTGCATTCACGTGTGTGTGCGTACAGAAGCTGCACATATCTTGTGACTGGGTCGGCACGTTGTTAGAAGGGATGAAAAGCGGACGTGACGACAGCTCGTAGAGGACGATAAACGCAGTGCCTTTAAAGCACGCCCCCAAGGGTGGACTACGAGATATAATGACTGATGAACACCTTCGTTCGATAATGAAGGTTGCCTCAGCTCAAAGCCTGAGCCCTGACATTAATGAACTAGCATCCAAGAAAAGATGGCAGGTATCTGGCTTGGGCACATCAGATTAGATCAGTGTGTTGCAAACTGAGCAGTTTAAAGTCCTGAATGGTTAGTTTATTCTTTGTTATTTTATTTTCAAATGTATTAGCCTGTGGAAAAAGTTAATGTTGATATTTACCTGAGAAGGCTGCAAATAAAAAAGAGGCATTCAATTTTTATTTAAATTGTATTTGATATGCCATTGATATTTTTTAATTATAATTATTATTATTTGAACTCGATTTTGCATGTCACTATAAAGTTATATAAGCCTTGCTTGTTCAATATTCAATGCAAAACTTGTTTGGGTCCCTATTAAAAGGTTAATTTGGTCAACCTTGGCCCGCGGCTTTGTTCAGTTTTAAATGTTGGCCCACTCTGTATTTGAGTTTGACACCCCTGATCTAAAGCAACTTATCAGAATGAGCATGGTATACTCAAACACACAGCAGTGAATGTGCTAACAGAAAACATTCATTCAATACTCATGAAGGTTTCTTATGAACTCCTCCTTCCTTTCAAAGGGGGATTTCAGTCATGCCCAGGGATATAAACAAAGCCCCAGTAATGTCTAACTGGGTGAAAGGTCTGTGTTTAAATTCACCTTTACGTTGTACTAAAAGCCAAGCTCTACTATGTCGATGTTGCTAAATAACATTAAAATGTGATCTTTTTTTCTACAAACAAACATTGTAAGTCATTGAAACACACTCAATATTAGTCCAAAATAATGAATATCATACCTGAATAACATTGGAAGAGCTTATAAAGCGAAAGTATTGAACAGACGATACCGGAAGTAACCATTTCACTAAAAAGAGAAGGGGTGTTTTTATTCGGTATTATGTAATTTGCCGGTGTTAACAACAAACTTTTTACCTGCTGAGCGTTTTTAAAAATACCAAATTAAACTTTTAACTGTAGGTAGGTACATTTAAACGTCAAACAAAAAATAAAATATAGGTATTTTGTGCGAGTGCTAAATTGGCAGTTGTACGTACCCGGAAGAAGGACGCTGTATTTTTTTCCCCCGAACTTTATTTTCCCAACAATCTCATACAAAACAAACACTATCTGTAGACCGTTTATGATCTGCTTATCGTTTTTAAAACTACGACATATGAGTTGTTTGTTTATGGTCAATATATGCCGTTTTTGTGTTCAATGGTTCCAAAAAATATGTATTTCAGAACGGCAACAATATGAACATAACATAAAACAAATCCTCTGTTGTGTTTATTTTTCAAAATGTGGACATTGCAGACTGGACCAATGTGAACATTCTATTTTTGATTTATGTATTTATTATTTAAATATATTATTTATTTACTATTATTCATTTTAACATAGAATAAAATGTGTTCATTATCATTAATATTGTGTCTGAAAATGTTGCTGAATGTGAACGATAAATCAGCATCGTGTACATAATTTCTCCAAGTAGCCACTAGATGGCAGCATGGAACTCAGAAACAAGTGTAAATAAATAAAGACCCCCTTGGGAGGGGGGGATTTGCCTATTTTGTTATCGACCCTATGCCAAGTCAATACAGGACTAGTATTGTCGATACTGCTACCGATAGTTGTTTTACTTTTTCACTTTGTTTAAGTCTTATGATTTTTGACTTGAATTTGTTGATCACGACTATAAAACACAGAATAGATGTTTTAAACAAACAAACGCAAATGTATTTTATCAACAAACATATTTGGGAACAATTAAACAATATTTATATTAAAAGTATTTATACTAAAAGATATAATGATTCTTGCCATGCATAATAACAAATAATACAATATTGTATTGTATGATATTTAAACATTTGAAACTGTAACTTTTGATTGTAGATATTGTGTTGTCAGAAACTGTGTTATGTTTGGTCAGGTCACTGCGGGAAAATAGATGTTTTATTTAAATGAGGTTTTACCTGATCAAATAAATGATAAGATAATACAAACATTTACTGTAACTACTGTGTGGTTATTTTATGCCTGAGGTGTCAAACACATTTTTATTGAGGGCCGCATTGCACTCATGGCTGCTGTAACAGTGAATATATATATATATATATATATATACATACACTACCGTTCAAAAGTTTGGGGTCACATTGAAATGTCCTTATTTTTTAAGGAAAAGCACTGTACTTTTCAATGAAGATAACTTTAAACTAGTCTTAACTTTAAAGAAATACACTCTATACATTGCTAATGTGGTAAATGACTATTCTAGCTGCAAATGTCTGGTTTTTGGTGCAATATCTACATAGGTGTATAGAGGCCCATTTCCAGAAACTATCACTCCAGTGTTCTAATGGTACAATGTGTTTGCTCATTGGCTCAGAAGGCTAATTGATGATTAGAAAACCCTTGTGCAATCATGTTCACACATCTGAAAACAGTTTAGCTCGTTACAGAAGCTACAAAACTGACCTTCCTTTGAGCAGATTGAGTTTCTGGAGCATCACATTTGTGGGGTCAATTAAACCCTCAAAATGGCCAGAAAAAGAGAACTTTCATCTGAAACTCGACAGTCTATTCTTGTTCTTAGAAATGAAGGCTATTCCACAAAATTGTTTGGGTGACCCCAAACTTTTGAACGGTAGTGTATATATATATATATATATGGCTTCGGCGGTCGCGGAGGCAAAAACTCGGACATGGGAGGAGTTCGGGGAAGCCCTGGAAAACGACTTCCGGACGGCTTCGAAGCGATTCTGGACCACTATCCGCCGCCTCAGGAAGGGGAAGCAGTGCACTATCAACACCGTGTATGGTGAGGATGTTGTTCTGCTGACCTCGACTGCGGATGTTGTGGATCGGTGGAGGGAATACTTCGAAGACCTCCTCAATCCCACCAACACGTCTTCCTATGAG
>NC_084753.1:16413559-16493559 GCF_033978785.1 Entelurus aequoreus | reverse complement strand
GGAGGAGGAAAAAAAAATCAGACGACAAAGACGGAACCATTTGTCGATATTTCGACACCTTTTCCGTCGTGTGTGTCCCCGCTTAACGCTTCATGCTTCGAATGTGAGACGGGAGAGGGGGGACTCGCTGCTGGGAACCTTTTGTCGGTAAGTCGCCTTATTTGCTAGCTGGAAAAGGGCCACCCTTTCTCCTTTCCACTGTTATTATGTGCTTAGTCACAACTAGGATTTATATATCAAGCATCAACAATTAAAATACAATAAATGGTAGTTCCCTTATTTATAAACTTGACAAACAGCTGTTAATAACCACAACAACAAGCAGTGTCTAACATGTATTGTGGATTCTTTCTTTGGAACATTATCAGCTTGCTACAATGTTAAAGTTTTTTCCACAATTAACATCATATTTTAGATTACATTATTAACATTAAATAAACAGGTATTGTTATTAAAGGTGTCAAAGTCAAAAGCCCAGGGGCTTGATTTGTATGTTTAATTCTGTCCACAACAGCCTGAAAATAATGGACAAGCCAAAAAAAAAAGTTATGTTAAATTTTAATGTAATCAGATATTGTTTGGATGCAAAAAAGATGTTGTTGTCATCATATGCATAATACAATAGTTTTTGCTTCACACCCTAGAC
Source organism: Entelurus aequoreus (assembly GCF_033978785.1). Classification (NCBI taxonomy): domain Eukaryota; kingdom Metazoa; phylum Chordata; class Actinopteri; order Syngnathiformes; family Syngnathidae; genus Entelurus; species Entelurus aequoreus. The sequence goes on along the minus strand of NC_084753.1, from coordinate 16,492,913 downwards.
TTTGCCCCGCAGTGAAAACATGTTTGATCATACTGCATACATCAGTAATAGTACATTAGTTAGTAGCGTAGTAGGTCTATGTATTCATTAAAAACAAGGCAGATGTTTTTATTTAAGAAGTATTTTTGGCCACTGTGACATAAAAAAAAAAAAAACAATAAATGGTAGTTTTCCTATTTATAAACTTGACAAACAGCTGTTAATAACCACAACAACAAGCAGTGTCTAACATGTATTGTGGATTCTTTCTTTGGAACATTATCAGCTTGCTACAATGTTCAAGTTTTTCCCACAATTAACATCATATTTTAGATGACATTATTAACATTAAATAAAAATGTTTACTGTTATTAAAGGTGTCAAACTCAAAGCCCAGGGGCTAGATTGGGATGTTTTATTTCATCCACAACAGCCTGAAAATAATGAACAAGCAAAAAAAAAAAAGTTATGTTAAATTTTCATGTAATCAGATATTGTTTGGATGCAAAAAATATGTTGTCATCATATACATAATACAATAGTTTCTGCTTCACACCCTAGACTTTGCACTGCAGTGAAAACATGTTTGATCCTACTGCATACATCAGTTATAGTGCATTAGTTATGGTTCAGTTTTTTTAAATAAACATACAGTAGCGTAGCAGGCCTATATATTCATTAAAAACAAGGCAGATGTTTTTATTTAAGAAGTATTTTTGGCCACTGTGACATAAAAAAAAAAAATACAATAAATGGTAGTTTCCCTATTTATAAACTTGACAAACAGCTGTTAATAACCACAACAACAAGCAGTGTCTAACATGTATTGTGGAATCTTTGGAACATTATCAGCTTGCTACAATGTTCAAGTTTTTCCCACAATTAACATCATATTTTAGATTACATTATTAACATTAAATAAAAATGTATACTGTCATTAAAGTTGTCATACTCAAAGCCCAGGGGCTAGATTGGGATGTTTTATTTTGTCCACAACAGCCTGAAAATAATGGACAAGCCAAAAAAAAAAGTTATGTTAAATTTTAATGTAATCAGATATTGTTTGGATGCAAAAAAGATGTTGTTGTCATCATATGCATAATACAATAGTTTCTGCTTCACACCCTAGACTTTGCCCTGCAGTGAAAACATGTTTGATCATACTGCATACATCAGTAATAGTACATTAGTTAGTAGCGTAGTAGGTCTATGTATTCATTAAAAACAAGGCAGATGTTTTTATTTAAGAAGTATTTTTGGCCACTGTGACATAAAAAAAAAAAATACAATAAATGGTAGTTTCCCTATTTATAAACTTGACAAACAGCTGTTAATAACCACAACAACAAGCAGTGTCTAACATGTATTGTGGATTCTTTCTTTGGAACATTATCAGCTTGCTACAATGTTCAAGTTTTTCCCACAATTAACATCATATTTTAGATGACATTATTAACATTAAATACAAATGTTTACTGTTATTAAAGGTGTCAAACTCAAAGCCCAGGGGCTAGATTGGGATGTTTTATTTTATCCACAACAGCCTGAAAATAATGAACAAGCAAAAAAAAAAAAGTTATGTTAAATTTTCATGTAATCAGATATTGTTTGGATGCAAAAAATATGTTGTCATCATATACATAATACAATAGTTTCTGCTTCACACCCTAGACTTTGCACTGCAGTGAAAACATGTTTGATCCTACTGCATACATCAGTTATAGTGCATTAGTTATGGTTCAGTTTTTTTAAATAAACATACAGTAGCGTAGCAGGCCTATATATTCATTAAAAACAAGGCAGATGTTTTTATTTAAGAAGTATTTTTGGCCACTGTGACATAAAAAAAAAAAAATACAATAAATGGTAGTTTCCCTATTTATAAACTTGACAAACAGCTGTTAATAACCACAACAACAAGCAGTGTCTAACATGTATTGTGGATTCTTTGGAACATTATCAGCTTGCTACAATGTTCAAGTTTTTCGCACAATTAACATCATATTTTAGATTACATTATTAACATTAAATAAAAATGTATACTGTCATTAAAGTTGTCATACTCAAAGCCCAGGGGCTGGATTGGGATGTTTCATTTTGTCCACAACAGCCTGAAAATAATGGACAAGCAAAAAAAAACAAGTTATGTTAAATTTTAATGTAATCAGATATTGTTTGGATGCAAAAAAGATGTTGTCATCATATGCATAATACAATAATTTCTGCTTCACACCCTAGACTTTGCACTGCAGTGAAAACGTGTTTGATCCTACTGCATACATCAGTAATAGTGCATTAGTTATGGTTCAGTTTTTAAAAAAAATAAACATACATTAGCGTAGCAGGCCTATGCATTCATTAAAAACAAGGCAGATGTTTTTATTTAAGAAGTATTTTTGGCCACTGTGACATAAAAATAAAAAAAATACAATAAATGGTAGTTTCCCTATTTATAAACTTGACAAACAGCTGTTAATAACCACAACAACAAGCAGTGTCTAACATGTATTGTGGATTCTTTCTTTGGAACATTATCAGCTTGCTACAATGTTTAAAGTTTTTTTTTTTTACAATTAACATCATGTTTCAGCTTACGTTATTAACATTACATAAAAATGTATACTGTTAATAAAGGTGTCAAACTCAAAGTCCAGGGGCTAGATTGGGATGCTTATAAAAAAAATGTTTAAAAAAAATTTCTGTTAAATTTTAAAGTAATCAGATATTGTTTGGATGCAAAAAAGATGTTGTCATCATATGCTTCACACCTAGACTTTGCCCTGCAGTGAAAACATGTTTGATCCTACTGCATTAATCAGTAATAGTACATTAGTCATGGTTCAGTTTTTTAAATAAACATACAGTAGCGTAGCAGGCCTATATATTCATTAAAAACAAGGAAGATGTTTTTTAAACAGTATTTTTGGCCACTGTGACATTACACAGTTTGAATAGTAACACTTTGTACTGTGAGTACTAAACACTGTAGTTTAATCGAGTAATTCTTCGGGTACATGTACCACAGTTTGACAATCACTGGTATAGCTATACATTGGATATTCATTACATTACACAATTAGCTTAGTGCTTCTCAATTACTTCCTGTTACGCCCCCACTAAGAAGAAGAAAAAACTTTGCACCCCTCCACTCTCTGTATTATTTATCTATAAAATTGTTATGAGTACACCTCTGCATAACAGTGTGTCCTTATTAAAATTAAAGAAAGGAAAAAAAGAAAGAAATATAGATCAATTTACAACAAAGAATAACTTTAATAACACTGTTTTTTAGTCTGTAGCAGAAAATATTTGCCGGAAATAAAACATTAAAATCCGTATTTAAACTATTAACAATTTTTGACCGACTTGAACCATTTGATACTGAAAAATAAAATTAAATAAACTAAAAAAATATTAATAAATTCAAAATGATTCACTGCATTAACTCAGTAGTAGCACAATATATGAAACACTTTAACCTACAATACAAACATAAAAAAAAAATCTAAATAAGGAAGTCAGAATTAATGGCTACATTGAGCGCATTTTAAAGCTTTTCGAAGCAGGGTTTGAAGCATGATACTGATAAAGCGTGTTCCCTGGGGTCTTGTGCATCATTTGAGAAGAACTGAATGAGCTGCATATCGTGTAAATATATGTAAGCCTTTGTTTTCTTTCGCCCATTATTGAGCGCTCGCATGTCCTTCTGTGTGTTCTTTGTTTAAATACCTCACAGTGCATGTTCACGTGTACTCGCGTGTGACTGTGCTCCACTGACTGCATCGCCACGGAGGCGCACGGGACGACTCCTGAGACGACTGATGTGCTGTTGACTTTGGAGTGGCTGTCTCTCTGCTCATATATTTCCCCGGCACAGACCGATCCCACCCTTGCTTTTGTTCCAATAAATCCTTCAGTCGTTTCCTGTTTGCCGGGTAAGACGAAAAGAAAAACGTCACGCTTATCGTAACCGAAGGATGGAAATGATTACTGTTGGGGGTAAATAAGTACTAGTCACGTTTTGATCCTGAGACAGCCCTTCTAAATAAGTAACAACTGGATTTCTTGGATTTAAGCCTGATGATTATGCTGAGAAGGTTGTTCTTCAGGATTCCTCATGTAGGAGGACACACACCAAGAAGTAAGTAACTAAAGTAAACCGTACCAGGGTCAAACTGTCAACATTAAAAAGTCCTAACTAGGGATGTAACAACTTCATATAGACTTAGACTTAGACTTAGATTTCCTTTTTATTGTCATTCAAATTTGAACTTTACAGTACAGATAAGAACGAAATTTCGTTACATAAGCTCATGGTAGTGCAGGATAAAAAAGCAATAAGGTGCATGTATAAATAAATAAATAGGTTACTGTACAGTTAAATATATTGCACTTTTTCACATGCATCCACGTTTATGGATGTATGTTATATTGTCTTTTTTATTCCAGCGAGTTAATCCATTTTGGGGGGAGTTGAGGGGATAATAATATGATATTATGAGATATTATGATATTATGATATCACAGTTATCATGAACATTTTTATCACAATTATCATTATTTTTGCGGTAATGTTGAATGTGCTTTTGACGCATTTATTTCAAATAATTAAAACAAATAGTTGACTGTATTTTATTGTTTTTAATATTGGTTTGTACTGTAGCGAATTATTCAAATAAAAAGTGCGTAACAAATAAAAACTATTGTTATTATTTAGTATTCCTGGCGGGCCTTGTGACGTCCTACTGCGTTAAGCTGTCTTTGAAGGCACCGTAAAAACACCTTCGTATTGTATTCCAATGAGTATAGAAGGAGCACTCAGTTCTACGAGAGCACAGCTTGTAGGTTCAATCTGCACAATTGAATAGCATAGTTGCTCAAACAGTTATGTGTTAAGATTGGGGTATGTTGTTTCTTAACGGGGAAAGACGTTAATGTCTCTTATTTCCATGTTAGCATTTAAGCTAGCAAGTTAGCACCAGTCAGTTCCTGAGTTTATAAAAGTGCATTCATCAATTATTTTATTAACAGTAATACGTTGGACCGTTCATCGTAACATCCTTAGTCTTAACTAACCATACATGTTGTTCTTTCATCCACAATTTAACATATGATATGTTAATAATATTGTATTTGCATTAAAGATTAACATCAAGCTTACAATGCTTTGTCTCTATTTAACACTATTAATTGCCACAATAGTCAGTGTTAGGGCTGGGCAATACGGACCAAAACTGATATCCTGGTATTTTTGGTTGTATACGATATATATCGGTATTTTAAATAAAACTAAAGGTGTTTAGTTTAAACTCAACACCACAAAATCTTGTTTCTACTAGTGTTCTGAAAAGTACTTTTAAAAAGTAATTAATTGTAGTTCCTTGTTACTTAACCAAAAAAGTATTTTAATTACTAATATAATTACTCTTTAATAAATTAATAATTCATTACTAGGTAAAATAATTAATGCGTTACTTTAAAAAAAAAACTTTAAATCTATGCAATTTGCAGTTGAGAGAAGTTTACGAGAGCAGCATGTTGCGTGCGTGTGTGTGCCTTTAAAAGACGGTGTCTGTTGCCAAGCGATGTGTGACTTTAGTGAGGGTTTCAGCTAAACTGTTGTTGTTAGCTTTAGCAGTGGCAGTTTGTCGGCTCTGGTAGTACACGTTGGCTGTGTGCGAATGTGAGAACAGGAGGTCGGCGTCGGCAATGCGCGGTAGACCCTTCCCGTGTGCCAGATCCTTTCTTAGCTAGGTTGCACCGCACCGGCTGCTAACAGCCATAACAAAGGCACATCAAAATATACTGGCATGGCGGTTTTGTCTCATATGTATACCTCTTTCTAAAATATACCGGTATTAACTGTAATACCTCCCAGCCCTAGTCAGTAGAGGTGAGAATCTTCGGCCACCTCACGATTCGATTACCATTCAATTAAAAATCTATTATTGATGCATTGATACATTAGGTTACCTGTCTAGAAGGAAATCAGCCACTTGCACGTCCAAAGTTTGTCCAAGACTGGCCCGCAATGCCCTTCATCTTGAATACACCAGACCAATATTTATTCGAGTTTTGGCTCTTCTTTGGGTTTTTTAGGATGTACAGCGTCTTTCTTTTCTTCCTCTGATTTCCTCTGTTGGGTTTTTTAGCAGTATATGCTGTAAAAGCAAGTGCAGGTATTGCGATCTTTCCAGGTGGGTGTTCAGCAGCCATGCTTTGCTGCAAACAAGTTTGCACCGTGCACCCGCTTCACTATGTATCGCGTCAGCCAATGAGGGGGCTCCTTCGTGAGCTCTGCCCACCCCTCCTTTCTCTAAATCCTGTGATTGGATCTGGAGGGTTTGTCTGTCAGGAAGACAAATTATTTTGTCTTCCGGGCTTTTATTTACTAAAATACTTAATTGTAAGGCACAGACATACAATTTTTTTCAGAAATGATTACTGTTTTTTTTTTAGTTAAAGACTATAACTTAGATACCCCAGCTTTAATAAGCGTTTATCACTTGCAACTTTTAAAAACAGTGCATTTGTAAAAAGAAATTCTCTTCACATTTATTAAATTCATGGTAATTGTGCAAACTGGAATAAAGGAGCTGGTCGGATCTCTGGGGCGGTATAGCTCGGTTGGTAGAGTGGCCGTGCCAGCTACTTGAGGGTTCCTGGTTCGATCCCCGCTTCTGCCAACCTAGTCGTGTCCGTTGTGTCCTTGGGCAAGACACTTTACCCACCTGCTCCCAGTGCCACCCACGCTGGTTTAAATGTAACTTAGATATTGGGTTTCACAATGTAAAGCGCTTTGAGTCACTAGAGAAAAGCGCTATATAAATCTAATTCACTTCACTTCATCTCTCGGTGAGGTGGCTCGCTACAGTCAGCCAAATTTTAGAACTGTCTGCATTGCTTTATTTACAATAAATGAATCGATTATTGGCGTTTACCAATCGATTTTATAATTGTCCATGTTTAAATTGTGATACATCTAAACATCGATTATTTACTCCACCTCTACTAGTCAGTGTATAAACTAATGTAAAAATAGTAAAGCACTTGACCTAAACTTGTGACAAGAGTCTTACTGCTTTGAATTTGAGTCCAGTTAATATTCTTATCCTCTCACGGTCTTATAGCACCTCCCAATAAGTAAAAATATGTCCCACTTCCAAAGACATGCACCTGGGGATAGGTTGATTGGCAACACTAAATTGGCCCTAGGGTGTGAATGTGAGTGTGAATGTTGTCTGTCTATCTGTGTTGGCCCTGCGATGAGGTGGCGACTTGTCCAGGGTGTACCTCGCCTTCCGCCCCATTGTAGCTGAGATAGGCTCCAGCACCCCCCGCGACCCCATAAGGGATAAGCGGTAGGAAATGGATGGATGGATGGATGTTGCAAAAAGAGAAAGCAAAACACTCGAACAGAGTTGAACTTTGGATGGCTGTAAACTAGATCTTGGCCTATTTTTTAATGGGCAAAGATGTCCAAGGTTCACAAACAACAACATTGAAGGATGCACAGGTGACTGTGATATTTTTCCACTTTTTGTTTATTCAACATCATAAAACTAATCCCATTTAGGGCAAAATTGGGAGTGGGACAATATGGCCTTGTTCACACTGCCGGACAATTCCAGATTTTTTCAAATCCGACCGAGGCCTCTTCCGTATGTGGATATAAATCGGACAACGCTCCGATCGCGGTCATCCAACCAATACGTCATCAAATAGCGATAAGCAGCATAATTATTTGCCAAAATAGACGGTTGCAAAATAAATAGTTGACAAATGAGCACAGGTAAATGAGCATAAAACAGGTGAAAATAATATGTTTTTATGTTATGTCTGTGACTGCTCGCCCACATGCTTTTTGGAGCAGACATCGAAGCAAAAGTCCTGCAAACTGCAAGAGCCAAAATGCTTGCCCTCCATCCATCCATTTTCTACCGCTTATTCCCTTCGGTCTCTCCTTCCCAATTTTCCAGGCACTATAATTTGGTTCAGAAAATGTTGACTTTGATTGCAGAAAATCTTTGAAATTTCCACAAATGCGCCAGGACTGAGACCTACTAGGATTAAAGTTAAAGTACCACTGATAGTCACACACACACTATGCGTGGTGAAATTACCCTCTGCATTTGACCCATCCCCTTTTTGCACCCCCTGGGAGATGAGGGGAGCAGTGAGCAGCAGCGGTGGCCGCGCCCGGGAATCATTTTGGTGATTTAACCCCCAATTCCAACTATTGATGCTGAGTGCCAAGCAGGGTGGTAATGGGACCCATTTTTATATTATTTGGTATGACTCGGCCGGGGTTTGAACTCACGACCTACCAATCTCAGGGCGGACACTCTAACCACAAGTCCACTGAGCAGGATTGAAGCCATGTTTACTTCCGTAAACACTGCAGCGTGTACAGTATGACGTCATGTCTGCATGCGGGTTAGATTGTGTCCACATGAGACATCGCATTTGTTTTTGTAATGTGAACGATTACATAAAAAGATCTGGTTTGGCAAAAAAATCCAAATTGGACATCCTAACATGCAGTGTGAATGTATCGTATATTTATGGCGTAAACTTTGTGACTTGTTACTGTTTGATACGTTCTTAAAGCAGATTGAGACATTGTTTAATTCTTTGAAAAAATAAATATAATATTTTCATTTAACAATGACAGTGAGCTGTTAATAATAGCTGTGCTGTCCAGTTGATATATCTTAATTTCTTACACTTCTGGGTCTCGTTAGTTAGTATTATATAGTAGACGTTGAATGCAGTTACAATTCCGTTATATGGCAGTACGGTGTAATTTGCTTACTATTCTTAGAGTAGTCTTTGCCATTAAGCTGAATCTAGTCTTTTGTTGCGCCCTAAAAGTGTTTGTACTGTTAGTGTTGTACTTATTACGCACCATCTGTTTTATTGTAGCGTGCATCTTAGTTGAAGTTTTCATTGCCAAATTTTGAGGTGTTGAAATGGTCTTATAAAATCGCTAATGCTAATCAGTAGCATCGCTAGGAAAAATCCAATTAGCATCAAGCTAGCACATTTTGAATAACATAGCCTGACTGTACTTTAGAACGTTTTTATCAAGCATACCTTCTTTGTTGGAATGGAAAATTGCAGTATTCCCTGGAAGTGGTCCGACTAAGTCCACTCTGAGTGCTGCTTGAACGCTTGTTTGCCTGCCAAGTAGTACCGACGGAATTCGGGCTTTGCCTATAAAAGAACCAAATTCGGTACCCATCCCTAGTTGTCCCCGGACAAAGGCAAAGTGACTACGAGTTATAAATACATTTGGTGATTGTACTTAGTAAAATTAACCATTTAACAGAGATAAACAAAGCAGATCCCCTGTAAAAAGATCATATCAACAACAGTCCAATACATCAGAGCTTAGCATGAAATATACTGTACATTCAGTACAAATACTAATTCCGTGATTCGCAAGATGCTTTTTTTCTATTCATAATGATTTTCACGCCAAACCACATTGTGGTTTTGTAACACCTCAAGACCCACATTTAGTACACAAGGTCCTTTGTCTGGCCTCAGCTCCTATTTGTGATTTTTTTCATCTTGGTTTTTGTTGTTGTTTTTTTGCTTCTTCCTCCATCTTTGTATTTAGTCTGTCACTTTCCTTGACGCATTCAAACTGTGGCGCTTAACACCCCCTAATACCTCATAACAAAGACGGACTACTGTGTGCCATGCAGAGCTCTGACGCTGGGCTCCCTCCAACGGCCCCCGATGGCCTCTACCAGCTGCGGTAGCATTGGGGCCTCGTGGGTGGAAATATCCTCGCTGCTGTATCTTTGGTACAATGAGTGCTTTCTGTCCATGGACACATGCCTGTGCCACTGCTTTCCTTGGATCCCTTTGCATTCACGGAGCCGCAGGCAGCTGAAAAGCCGCAGTAACGGCTTGCTGGATGGATGGTTGTCAGCTTGGGGTCTGAAGTGGACCGTTGTCTTGTTTTCCTATCGTAAACAAAAGGCTTATACAATACATTATGTACTAGGTCATTTACACAGATTAATCATTAAAGATTAGGACATTGATCAAAGGGAGTAGATAAAAAAGTAATGGAGTCGACTGCTAATATTAGCTAGAGTGTTTTATTATATAGAGTTTGTGGTTATATTAGGGCTGGTTAGGCAGCCATACAATCCTAAAATAGATTTAGACGAACAATATGACCATTTCCTCTCAAGATTATCGTGACCAAATTGATCACGGTTATCATTATTATTGCAGCATTGTTCAATGTGCTCAATAAGTACTTAAACACACACCAGGGTTTCCACTACATGTAAATGGTCCTGGTGCAAGATAAATGCCGCCACACCTTCAAAATAACTTTTTTAAACATGATTTTTTTTTTTTTTTACATGAAAACACATTTAAATAATATGTTGTATGAATGTATATACTGTATAGGCTATTATTTAAGTACTATTGGCCATTAGTTTAAAAAAATATCTCAAATATCATAAATCGCCTGTCTGTAGCGATACAGCTGGTTGCACACCTAAATAGAGTTGACCTCCAGCAAAAGTAAAGAGAGCAAGTTAAAGAGAAAGCTGTTTCAAGTTAATTAATGCATTTCTTGTTCAATCCTGTGTAAACTACCTTAATTCTTTTGACATTACTATCGACAATAACGTCTAACTTTACGCAGCTTTGGTCTTCCAACCTCCGCGTGGACATCTCTGTATGGGAGAACTCACTTGTGTGTGTTTTTTCTTTGGGTAGCCAGCTTTCTCCCACATTCCAAAAATATGCATGTTAGGTTTATTTGAGACTTTAAATTGTCCGAAGGTATGAATGTGAGTGTGAAAGATTGTTTGTCTATACCAGAGGTGTCCAAACTTTTTGACTTGAGGGACGCAAAAGGCTAAAAAAATTGGCCATGGGCCAAATACGTGTACATATTATATTAATATGATGGATATATAATTAATATAATTGTATGTGAAGAGTATGTGAACGTTTGACTCCTACCTTGTCTACTTCTGTGATGGCCTTCTTAAAGTTTTGTAATCGATCAGAAATATCAAGCAGCTAAAATGCGCCAAACATGGATAAGTGTGGAGAGAGTGTTTTACATTTTTCCCATCATGCACTCTAATGGATTTAAATGGGTGTAATTTTGAATTTGTTTATGGTGTTTGGATGTTTTTCATCATATGGCGAAGTTGGTAGACTGGCCGTGCCAGCAATCAGAGTGTTGCTGGTTACAGGGGTTCAATCCTCACCTTCTACCATCCTAGTCACGTCCGTTGTGTCCTTGAGCAAGACACTTCACCCTTGCTCCTGATGGCTGCTGGTTAGCGCCTTGCATGGCAGCTCCCGCCATCAATGTGTGAACCTTGAAGGTAGAAAAGCGCTATACAAGTATAACCCAGTTATCATTATTTATTATATCCTCAGTGAGCAGGTTGTGTTATTAAGTTAAAGTTAAAGTACCAATGATTGTCACACACACACTAGGTGTGGCGAAATTATTCTCTGCATTTGACTTATCACCCTTGGTCACCCCCTGGGAGGTGAGGGAAGCAGTGAGCAGCAGCGGTGGCCGCGCCCGGGAATCATTTTTGGTGATTTAACCACCAATTCCAACCCTTGATGCTGAGTGTCAAGCAGGGAGGTAATTGGGTGTGACAATGTGTGTTGACGTTCATGTTGGGTGCATTTTTTTTTTGCAACATGACTAGGGAAAGTTGTTTGTATTGTGTCATATAAGTAAATGTTGTGCTGATTTTCTCACTTTGTCCACAAAATAGCAGCAAATATGTAGCATTCAGAGACCGCTCGTTATTTAAGATTAGTTTATAAGTACTCGTGGTGCGATGCTTTGTTAACTAACAAAGTCTCGCGGATCAAATTGAAAAGGCTGGCGGGCCATAGTATGGACACCCCTGGTCTACTGCGATCGTCCATGCTAATTTTGGTTAGCGTGCCAAGGAGCCACTCAATTGTACATTAGCATTAAGCTAACGGCATTAGAGCTGAAACCCTCATCCTGCATAACTGCATTGCTTTTTTCAGTGTATTCCAAACTAAATTATTAATTGCAAATTGCAATTGCATTGAACAAATAGAGCACAGTCTACCAAGTCAAATTATCTGTGTGTTAAACATAATTGGCCAATAATGCTGATTCTGATTGTGTTAAGATAATAAACAATGGTATTAATAAATAATAACACATATTTGTTTTTAAATATACATACAATTTTTTTTTTTAGCCTTTCAAAGAAAATATATGCATCATTCCAAATCAAATTTATCATGATGTCATATATATGATGATGTCCTATTGACCAAGCCCCCACTACTACATATGTAGTGGCAATCTTATATACTGTACATACTTACATACTGTACAAGCTAAAGCTCATCTTCACAATAACATTATGTCTCTGCTCACTCTATAGTCATATTCTTCTGCAAGATAAAAATCTTGTTGTTCTCAGCTATTCGATGAGATCATAATGCAGCTCAGGTACTTTAATCATATGCTCAATCCACACCCTAAATGACAAACCACATTTTTCTCTCTACACCCAGAATGCTTTAGCTATGGATGCCACCCTGCGTGAACCCGCATAAAAGCACTATTTAAATACAGTGGGAAGACTGAGTCTATTTCTTTCCTGTACAGACTATTTTCTCCATGTGCTGTCAGCAGACATATTGTGGGTTCAAACAGAATGTGTTTCTTTTGTATTATTGTCATAGAAGACGCTATATCATCAACATAGGCTTTACGGAAGTGCTGGTCAACTTGATTTGCACATCTAAACAAACAGATGGTGTGATAGTGGCACTACTTCAGAGAGTTCCCATATAATTGTTGCACCACAAAGCATCATAAAAATGCAAATCGAGTGATCGCATTAGGATTTGTATTCATCCTGCCAGTGTAGTGCAATGTTATGATACTCACTGCGTAGGTTATGACTTCAACATTCCCCCTTTGCTTGTGTGTAAGCAATTAACATAATTGTGCTTAAGTTTTCACTTTGCAAACATACCAGCCGGTCAATACTCCGACCTCTGCAAGTGCTCAGCCAAGAGCTCATTGGAAATGCCATCTCAGCGGAATCTTTGTAGCCAAACAACTTATATTTTTGTTCTGTCTGACTTTAGTTTGTCCTTGATTTTTTATCGCTGCAACCCTCACCGAGATTTGGAGTCCCTAATAGAAAATAAGATCAAAAGGTTGACATAGAGTAGGTCTTCGTGCATGTGTTTATGCCCTTTGGCTCAAAGTGCCTTGCCAAATCTGGTCTGAGTCATTCTCTCCTACAGACCTGCACCGCATGCAAGTATGCTTTGCCATAAAAAAAAAAACATTGAGAACATTAGGAAGACGATGGTCGGTTTGGTGCATAGCCTTGCTTTTTGTGTATTGGAAATGTCTCGCTCTCTTCCAATTCCCTTCAGCTTCCTAGAATCACACGCAGCTCGATAAATATGCTGAGATTGATTTACCAGAGTGCTCATCTCAGCTGGAAATTTTTACAGGCAACACACTGACATTGGCATTGTGAGCATTTTTATTTGTTGGCAAGGTGTACATCGACACCTAATACATGTGCAGTAATGTCACCATCGAAGTAGCTCTGAGTCCTCTGTCAGTGACCACACAGCAGATCTGCCATCATATCCCCTGCCCTCTAATGGTAACCTTGCCATTACGGTTGCCATTAGCTCAGCAGGCACGTGTGTGTGTCTGTCGACTTCTCTCTCTTGCGGGTAGGCTGTCAAACGCTCTACCAGTTCTCACTTCTCCTCTCTAAGTAGGAAGTTAGTAACACAGCTAAAAAGTAGTATGCACTGCAATAAAAAATATAGTTGAGCCCTTCATTTACCAATACATTAAGGCTGTACAATTACTAGATTTGAAATAGTAATCCAATTTGTGGCCACAAATAAAATTTGCCCCGCCACAAATGCGGATTTGGTGCTTCTGGGTTCGCCCTCACTCATAAACAGATTACAGTTTAATGGAACTGTGACGGTGTGCATGGTAAGTCCACTCACAACACACCTCGTACACACACCTGCTTTCCCTGACAATAGGCCCCTTTCCACCAAAAGTTTAGGAACTAAAAGGAACCTTGAGTTACCGTAACTAAACGACTTATGAATTAGTGTTTTAGTATATTTCTACACTGATACCATGTAAATAAACAGACAATATTAGGTCATATTTCTTTTACTAAAATGTAAATAAATGAAATACAAACTAATTAAATACAAACAATATGATTTAAAAACAAAGTGTACCGATTTGTTCATAAAAAGTCAAGCTTTTGTCCTCAGTGTCCAGCCAACAGAAAGTCATCTTCTCAGTAAATTATGAATTTATGCAGGTCAGGCGAGTCCTTATGGTCCATTTCAGCTGTAAATTACAATATATTCAGAATAAATATCAGTGTTTATTGGACAGGGACAACCAAAACCCATCCGATTCAGCATTAGCTTGCGGTTAATTTGGGTTGAGGCTAATAACAACACAAATTACACGTCACTTGACTATTTTTACAGCATCTAACAAGATAAAAAGGGTGAACATTTTATGTGATTTACCTTCATTCCATTCGGGCACTGGCTCCTTTTCTTCTGTCTTCTTATGTTCTAATGGAAATACACAAGACAAAAGAAATAAACAAGTTGTCTGGCATTCTGTAATGGTGGTTGTGTGTTCAAAAAATAAGTTTTAGGAACGCCCCCAACTGTGTTCAACCAATCAGCAGTCAAAAGCACAGCCCGCCCCCTCGAAAGTTCCAAGAACCTTTTGAAAGTCTCACCTAGCTGGCAGGTACTAGAAATTGTTCCTGAAGAACTAAATCTACCCGGTAGTTTTTGGTGAAACTTTATTTAAACGTGAAAGTTCCTGAAAGAGTTCCTGCAGTGGAAAAGGGCCTTTTACGATGCAGCAGAGTTCTGTTGTGCCAGTTTTGTGACTCTGTTGCTATATTTAGCAGGGAGAGGTATGCATAAAAGTGAAAGAGAAGAGTTTGTCTTCTGTCGTGCATTTAATCAAATACTTAAGATAAAAAAGGCGAAGTATTTGCCGCGTGAGCAGAGATCCACCTCCACAAGCCCAGAAAGCGTGATTACATCCACTTGCTTTATTTACAATCGTACTTGCCCTATACTTCCGGTTCCGCTCTACTGCTAAGATCTCTAAGTTATGTACTTAATCTACAAGTACCATAACACAGAAAACCTTCCAGAAGAAACCCAACCTGTACCAATTCCATAAGTGCTAAAAACTTGAAGACACAGCTTAAAACACTCTTGTGTCATTTGGAAAAACGTTGCTCTCCTTGTGATATGTTAGCAAGAAGTGTTCAAAGTGTGGCCCAGGGGACATTTGTAGAACACAGCTTTTTTTGTGTGGACCCGTAGCACTTTGTAGAAATGAAATAAACAGAAAAAACACTGAGCAAAAAACATTATATCATAAGAGAAAAACGATGATGTAAATAATGAATACTTTCACAAATATTTGTCTTTTAATTATATACGTAATGTTTATTTAGCATTTTTAATTTCTTATTTCATCACAATTAGCATGATGATGTCCCCAAACCCCAACACTTGTTTTTTTGTAGTTTTTACCAAAAAAGTGGAATTACAAATTGAGTTTTCAGAGAAAGAAAGTTGCAATTGTATTTTTGGCCAAAACGGGCATTATTTTACGATGTTGAGTTGGTATCAAGGAGACAGAATTGTCAGGAGTGTATCTGTGTACGTATGTCAGTCATTTTTAATCTTGCTTGCCGCTGCTTTCACAGTCATCCTTACAGTAGCTCCCCCCCCCCGCTTGGTGCCGTTCTCCGTATGTTCAGGGAAACAGGATTTTCCCATTCACATTTGATAGTAACCAGTCAAAACACTGCAAAATGCCACAGCGCAAGGCTACAGTAAGTTGTTTTCCCAGATTGTATCAGTATTTTGTCAAAAACATACTGTATCTCAGAAAAATGACTACGCCCTTCTTAATTCAGCAACCATTCTATTATAAATTGTCAATGGATAATACTACAGAAATTTAACTTGGAATTAGAGTAGTCAGTGTGCAGCTCAAAGAGCAGCAAACATGTATTATCCTAATAAGTTAACACACACAACCATTGTTGTCTAAATAGCTGCAGCACAAGGGATCGTGTCCAAATTGTTTACACACTGTCAATATCTTGTGTGAGCACCATTATTATCGAGCACTGCCTTAATCCTCTTGGGCACGGTGTCCTTGTTACTCCCACTCCTTCATGCTGACATCATAGACGTGATGGATGTTGGACACCTTGCGGTCCTTCACCCGCCGCTTGACCCACAGGTGGTCAATTGGGTTTAGGTCTGGAGACATACTTGGCCACTCCATAACCTTCTCATTCAGATTCCTCAGCAATGCTCTCGTCATCCTCGGAGGTGTGCTTGAGCTCGTTATCCTCTTGGAAAAGTGCCCTGGTAATCATGCTCTGCTCCAGAATGTCAGAGTACATACTCAGTGCTGGCAGCACTCATGCAGCTGCAGACTGTGAAGCTAACCTAAACTTGACTGTAAGCAAGACACAATTATCTTGCTCCTCACTGGCTTCCAACTTTTAGACAATAATGGCTGTATGTTGAGTCGTTTGCAATGAATAAATATACAAACCCCGTTTCCATATGAGTTGGGAAATTGTGTTAGATGTAAATATAAACGGAATACAATGATTTGCAAATCATTTTCAACCCATATTCAGTTGAATATGCTACAAAGACAACATATTTGATGTTCAAACTGATAAACTTTTTTTTTGTGTGCAAATAATTATTAACTTTAGAATTTGATGCCAGCAACACGTGAAAAGAAGTTGGGAAAGATGGCAATAAATACTGATAAAGTTTAGGAATGCTCATCAAACACTTATTTGGAACAACCCACAGGTGAACAGGCAAATTGGGAACAGGTGGGTGCCATGATTGGGTATAAAAGTAGATTCCATGAAATGCTCAGTCATTCACAAACAAGGATGGGGCGAGGGTCACCACTTTGTCAACAAATGCGTGAGCAAATTGTTGAACAGTTTAAGAAAAACCTTTCTCAACCAGCTATTGCAAGGAATTTAGAGATTTCACCATCTACGGTCCGTAATATCATCAAAGGGTTCAGAGAATCTGGAGAAATCACTGCACGTAAGCAGCTAAGCCCGTGACCTTCGATCCCTCAGGCTGTACTGCATCAACAAGCGACATCAGTGTGTAAAGGATATCACCACATGGGCTCAGGAACACTTCATAAAACCACTGTCAGTAACTACAGTTGGTCGCTACATCTGTAAGTGCAAGTTAAAACTCTCCTATGCAAGGCGAAAACCGTTTATCAACAACACCATGAAACGCCGTCGGCTTCGCTGGGCCTGAGCTCATCTAAGATGGACTGATACAAAGTGGAAAAGTGTTCTGTGGTCTGACGAGTCCACATTTCAAATTGTTTTTGGAAACTGAACGTCGTGTCCTCCGGACCAAAGAAGAAAAGAACCATCCGGATTGTTATAGGCGCAAAATTGAAAAGCCAGCATGTGTGATGGTATGGGGGTGTATTAGTGCCCAAGACATGGGTAACTTACACATCTGTGAAGGCGCCATTAATGCTGAAAGGTACATACAGGTTTTGGAGCAACATATGTTGCCATCCAAGCAACGTTACCATGGACGCCCCTGCTTATTTCAGCAAGACAATGCCAAGCCACGTGTTACATCAACGTGGCTTCATAGTAAAAGAGTGCGGGTACTAGACTGGCCTGCCTGTAGTCCTGACCTGTCTTCCATTTAAATTTGTTTGGCATATTATGAAGCCTAAAATACCACAACGGAGACCCCCGGATGGTTGAACAACTTAAGCTGTACTTCAAGCAAGAATAGGAAAGAATTCCACCTGAGAAGCTTAAAAAATGTATCTCCTCAGTTCCCAAACGTTTACTAAGTGTTGTTAAAAGGAAAGGCCATGTAACACAGTAGTGAACATGCCCTTTCCCAACTACTTTGGCACGTGTTGCAGCCATACAATTCTAAGTTAATTATTATTTGCAAAAAAAAATTAAGTTTATGAGTTTGAACATCAAACATATTGTCTTTGTAGTGCATTCAATTAAATATGGGTTGAAAAGGATTTGCAAATCATTGTATTCCGTTTATATTTACATCTAACACAATTTCCCAACTCATGGAAACGGGGTTTGTACATTGAATGTTGAAACATGCCTTACACTGACTACTTTAAGTATTTTCATGTTAAATGTTTGTTATATTGTCACCTGAGAAGATAGACAGTACTATAATGATAAAATGGTGACTGAAATGTTGAGGCGTGTACTCACTTGTGTGAAGTGAAGTGAATTATATTTATATAGCGCTTTTCTCTAGTGACTCAAAGCGCTTTACATAGTGAAACCCAATATCTAAGTTACATTTGAACCAGTGTGGGTGGCACTGGGAGCAGGTGGGTAAAGTGTCTTGCCCAAGGACACAACGGCAGTACCTAGGATGGCGGAAGCGGGGATCGAACCTGCAACCCTCAAGTTGCTGGCACGGCTGCTCTACCAACCGAGCTATACCGCCCCAAAAGTCTTGTGATATACCTTATTTAGTTTTTACTAAGTACTTTCTTAAATTGATTAATGGATGATTTAAGATAAGATGCCAGTGACACCATGAATCGTCACTGAACACGATATATGCGGTGCATATTTATTTTTCTTACCTACCAAGTAGGGCAAGACAATATGGCTGAAAACTGTATAACGATACAAGTGTTTAAAGGCCTACTGAAACCCACTACTACCGACCACGCAGTCTGATAGTTTATATATCAATGATGAAATCTTAACATTGCAACACATGCCAATACGGCCGGGTTAACTTATAAAGTGCAATTTTAAATTTCCCGGGAAATATCCGGCTGAAAACGTCTCGGTATGATGACGTTTGCGCGTGACGTCACGGATTGTAGCAGACATTTTGGAACAGCACGGTGGCCAGCTTAAGTCGTCTGTTTTCATCGCAAAATTCCACAGTATTCTGGACATCTGTGTTGGTGAATCTTTTGCAATTTGTTTAATGAACAATGGAGACAGCAAAGAAGAAAGCTGTAGGTGGGATCTGTGTATTAGCGTATGGCTACAGCAACACAACCAGGAGGACTTTGAGTTGGATAGCAGACGCGCTATCCGACGCTAGCCGCCGACCGCACCGCTGATGAAGTCCTCCGTCGCGCCGTCGATCGCTGGAACGCAGGTGAGCACGGGTGGTGATGAGGGCTGGCGTATGTGGGGAGCTAATGTTTTTAGCATAGCTCTGTCGAGGTCCCGTAGCTAAGTTAGCTTCAATGGCGTCGTTAGCAACAGCATTGCTAGGCTTCGCCAGGCGTGACAGCATTAACCGTGTGGTTACAGGTCCAGGGTTTGGTTCGGTGTCTCCTGATAGTAGAATGTCTATCCTTCCGGTCAGGGGCTTATTTCTTCTGTTTCTATCTGCAGTTAAGCACGATGCTATCACGTTAGCTCCGTAGCTAAAGTGTTTCGCCGATGTATTGTCGTGGAGATAAAATTCACTGTGAATGTCCATTTCGCGTTCTTGACTCTCATTTTCAAGAGGATATAGTATCCAAGGTGGTTTAAAATACAAATTTGTGATCCACAATAGAAAAAGGAGAAAGTGTGGAATCCAATGAGCCCTTGTACCTAGGTTACGGTCAGAGCGAAAAAAGATACATCCTGGCGTCCTGCACTGCACTCTAATCCTTCACTCTCACTTTCCTCATCCACAAATCTTTCATCCTCGCTCAAATTAATGGGGTAATCGTCGCTTTCTCAGTCCGAATCGCTCTCGCTGCTGGTGGGAATGATTGTAAACAATGTGCATATGTGAGGCGCTCCACAACCTGTGACGTCACGCTACTTCCGGTACAGGCAAGGCTTTTTTATCAGCGACCAAAAGTTGCGAACTTTATAGTGGATGTTCTTTACTAAATCCTTTCAGCAAAAATATGGCAATATCGCGAAATGATCAAGTATGACACATAGAATGGACCTGCTATCCCCGTTTAAAAAAGAAAATTTCATTTCAGTAGGCCTTTAATATCGGTCGATTTTAATAAGTCGTAAAAAATATTGATAGTAATCGTAAATAAGGACCTGGAGAAAAATATATTAAATGTAAACATTTTTATTTCAAATGTAACATTCCTCTGATTATAATCCCCTCAGCTATCAAGGCAAAAAGGAAAGGAAATGTCAACACAAGCATGCAAAACACTCAATCAATGTAAACAAAATTCTAAAAATCACATTGAAGACTTAACAAAAAAAGTAAGGTGCAAAGATAAGGAATATGTAAGAAATGCTTAATAAAGTAGAACAAAATAGTGCAAAGTGTGAAAATATAAACATAGAGAAACCTGAGAAGAACTATTTTCTGCAGGTTTAGTGCCGGCTGAGCTCAAGGGTGAGCGCGACTAAGGTGGTGTGCTATTACTGAGTACGAGCGCCTCTGTGTGACAGCGGTCCGGTTTTTTTAAAAATCCCCCAAAAACTGCCATGCTGTCGAGGTGACTTTACCTGTTTTATCGACAATTTTGTCACCCTCTTCAGCACTCATTTTTACTTTCTCTTCTCACTCCATGCCAAGAATCAACCGCGACACACCAAGATGGCGCAACCAAGCGTGATATTTGATACTGTTACCTGATTGGCTGTTAGTGCGTCACTCCCACTGATCAGTGACCACTTCCTGCTATGTTTAGTTAGCGAGTGCCTTTGTTCATGCAACCAACCTTGCTACACCACTTCCTGTTTGTTCTGACAAAGAAAAAAATATATATAAATTGTACTTTTTATTAAACACATTTTTTATTGATATTAGAGTGAATTATATTTATATAGCGCCTTTCGCCTAGTGACTCAAAGCGCTTTACATTGAGAAACCCATTATTTACATACTGTATGAGCTACATTTACACAAGGTGTGGCTGGTGAAATCTCTTGCCCAAGGAGATAACGGCAGTGACTAGGATGGCAGAAGCTGGATTCAAACCAGAAACTTTCACGTTTCTGGTCGGCCGCTCTACCATCTGAACCACGCCGCCCCCAGATTACGTGTCTATTGCTATGTATATTGCTATCCTTTTACCGGCCAGCCCTTTTACCTAGTTTCCTTCTGTATTGCCTCATTAGTAGCAGGGAAGTGTGTTCCTGTTGCATCATCTCCGTCAGGGCATTAACGAACAATTTTATTTAGATGTTGGTTGGAAGCCAAGAGCATGGACAGAAAGTCGATTTTTTTTTTGCCGTGTTGTTGCTGCTACCGGTGGTTTTCGTAAAGGAAATCAAGAAATTGCCCGTGTGTTGGAATCGACAGTGACAGGAACTCAAATTGCCACTCATTAGGTAGCTGTTTGCAAAGAGAAGGCTTGTTTCAGTGACACTATGGCTTACACCCTTTTTTTACAGCATGTCTGTTGTTGTTGGTTATGTAATGTGATGCTGACTGTGGATAGTAATCCATGCTCTCCCTCCCTCTCCTCTACCTCTCGCTTCGGCACAGACAGGTTAAGCCGTAGAGGACTCTCGCCGGCCGTCGGAGGAAAACATGTGCAATGGAATGGTAGCGTTTCAGACGAGAGACCCTTCCTCTTCCTCCTCTTCCCTCGCAGGCAGGCTGGCCTTCCCTGCGCTCCTCCTCCTCTTCACTGTGCTCCCTCATGGCCGCGCATCGGGTAAGACGCAAACACTCTTAACTCGCCAAAACAAGGCACGCGCAGTAAATTGCCTCCTTCGCCTGGTTCTATCGACTCCGTTGTGGTTTTGTTCCGCTCGTCTTGCAGGTCGGTCAGATTAAATTGTCTTCCTTTACCCCTGGGTCGGTCAGGTTGCAGTCCCTCCCACTCCTCGGGTCTGTTCATCGGCCTAATGATTCACAACAGTGCCCTGCAATATTGAGTGGGACGCGGGGATAATTTTGTCTGCTGCAGTCATGTTGCTGTCACAAGGTTTTAATCAGCTATGACAGTTCATGTCCTCTGAGAGCTTTTAGCAGAGTGAGCAAGTGTTTGTTATTAGCCTGCACCAACCTCCGGGTCAACTTTTGCTTTTCAGTTGGAGGAAAATAGTTAATTCATCATCAAATATTGCTGTATACTTAACTCTGATTTGTTTCGCGAGTAGAAGGTACCGTAATCTAATCTGCTTTTAACAAGCACTACAGGTTTGTATCACACACAAAAATACAATGTTGACGTACTTGGAACCATTTGCTTGTGCCAGCTTCCTTTCCACTTCAGCTATCCCTCCTACACACGCACACGCCATCTGCACACACACAGAAACACACACTCACACACACACACACACACACACACACACAACGCCTGCTTGTGAAATGTGCCAGATGTCCTTGCTGCTAGGTTCATGGCGACCATGCATGTGTGAATTTAAAAGTGTTGTAGGGTGTGTTGAAAGTGCTAATAGGTTTACATTTTGTTTGAGATACCTTGAATACATAAGTGGGTATATGTGTGTATAAGTGTGCAAACAAAACAATAGAGAGGGCGGGGGCACCCAAGTCTCTTGCATCTCTTATGTAACACATGATTCATGTTGAGCCCACAGGGGCAGCTCTGACGGTCACGTTCAGGGTCCAATACACTGCTAAGCTAGTCCAGCTAAATGTATCCTTAAATCCCCAGGCCACGTGCTGTGTGTGTGCGCTCAGATCCGTGCAGGACACATTGGATCCGCCTGTTACTTACAGGACTTGGATTCATCAAGTGGTAACTGCCATTTTAAGCTCAAATATTATTACCGGTACTTTAATCTAAGTCTTGATATTTAAACTGGCGTAAAGCATTTAATTTCTCACGCTTTTGCAAGATGTTGGCGCCACTGCTAAAAGTTGTATTCATCTAATGCATATAAACGAGGGGAAATATAACCTTAGAGGAAGATCTAATTTAAAACATTTGTATGCTCGCACAACACTTAAAACTTTTAGCATATCTGTATGTGGATTTAAATTATGGAGTGGATTAACCAAAGAAATCAAACAAAGCACCAATATGATTCAGTTTAAGAGACTGTTCAAACTACAAGTGTTCACAAAGTACACAGAACAAAATTATGATGAACATCTTGAACCTCCAGCACCCCCCGTGACCCCGAAAGGGACAAGCGGTAGAAAATGGATGGATGGATGGATCTTGAACCCTTTTTTTTTTTTAAACTAAAGATTATTCATGTATATAATATTTGTTTACTTACTATGGTATACTATTTATTTATTATTTATTTATTCACTGTTCTGTTACAGAGAACAAGGAAATGGAATAAAATTGCTATAGTATGAAAAGTGGTAGGATTAAATAAGCTCAGCTTCTTCCTCCTCCTTTTCGGACGTGCTGTAATGAAACAACTAGAACTATGTGATGCAGTACATTGTATCTTATGCATGTTCGAAATAAAATGAAACTGGAATGAACTGAACTGAACAATTATCAAATAAAATGCAAAATACTTTTTACTAGAGGTGCAACAATTCACCGACAAAAATCGATAAAGTTTAATAGTCGTTGACGTCATTGATCGTGTTTTTCCGAGCAGAAACGAACGTTCTTGAGTCAGTGCGACCAGTGACAAGCAGCAACAGGAAGAGAAAAATGGCTACGGCCACTGGCAACAATACTGAGGTTGAAAAGTATGGAAACATTTCACGCCAAAGTGGACGTTGCGTTTCATGGCAGTACGTCTGAGATGAGGAAGCATTTAAAGTGGAGGCTTGTTGGACATCTGGAGGATGCGATCTACGACTCTCTCTGTGAGATAGTTAGCCTGTTAGCTAGCTAGCTAAAAACAGAGACATGAAGTTGTGTTAAAAAAAATATTTAACTATCATCAGCTAAACTTTGTCCATATACCTGTGTGCATCTTTTTAAACACATAATCATCACAAAATTATTTTTTCTTTTTGAGCTACAGTAGATAGCTTTGGTATTGATTTGTTTTGATTTCTGCTATTTTGTTTACATACAAATAGTTTCCTTGTTCTTACTAGCAATATGCATGTTTTTGCTTTAAAATGGACAAAAGTTTTAGCGTTATTGTTTTTGTAGCAGCCAAATGACCAGCACAGTTACAGTATAAATAAATATTTCTGAATGAAGTAGTGATCTTTATTGTTAGTTATCCCTTATTTAAAAATAACTCAAGCTGAATTTAAAAGGCGATGGCTAAACTAGAGCCATTGAATAGGTTCATACTTCATCAGCCGATTAGTCGACTATCCATTAGGGTAGTCCATGACTAGTCAAAATAGTCCTTAGTTGTACTACTAGTTAGTACTTTACGGAACAGGATAAAGTAGGCTATAGTGGAGTATGTGGTTACTTAGTGAATGTCAAATGACCTTTGACCAGTCTGTCTTCTCCTTGGGACACCACAGCTCAAAAGAGTTTGAGTTTAAGTTTGAGTTTTGAGTTTATTTCGAACATGCAAGCATACAACATGATACATCACAATTTCCAGTTTCTTTTCAACATGTTCGAAAAGGAGTAGGAAGAAGCAGAGCTTATTTAATCCTACCCCCTTTCTTTACATAACAGTTGCAAAACTTTTTGTTCACTTCCTGTTCACAATTTTTTCACAATAAACTCCATAAGTAATCACAATAAAAATAAATAAATAAATAATAGTAAGAATTTAATAATAATAATTGGTGAAGTAAGTCATATTTCATATGATGAGATAAGTAAGATTACTTTAAGAATGAATGAATGGATGGATGAAATAAATTGAGAATGTTTGTCATGGTTCTTCTTCTTTGTACTTTGTAAACACTTTAAGTTTGAAGAGTTTCTTGAAGTGTATCATATTAGTACATTGTTTGATTGCTTTGCTTAATCCATTCCATAATTTAATTCCACATACTGATATACTGAAGGTCTTAAGTGTTGTACGTGCAAACAAATGTTTTAAATTACGTTTTTCTCTAAGATTATATTTCTCCTCTTTTTTTGAGAAGAATTGTTGTATATTCTTGGGTAGCAGGTTATAGTTTGCTTTGTGCATAATTTTAGCTGTTTGCAAATTCACTAGGTCGTGGAATTTCAGTATTTTTGATTCAATAAATAAAGGGTTTGTATGTTCTCTATATCCAACATTATGTATTATTCTAACTGATCTTTTTTGTAACACCGTTAATGAATGAAGTGTACTTTTGTAATTATTTCCCCATATTTCTACACAGTAGCTCAGATATGGTAACACTAGTGAGCAGTAGAGAATATGAAGGGATTTTTGGTCTAGAACATGTTTTGCTTTATTCATTATTGACGTGTTTCTTGCAACTTTATGTTGTATTTTTTTACGTGAGATTTCCAGTTAAATTTATCATCAATCATTATACCTAGAAATTTGGTTTCGTTTACTCTTTCAATTTCTATTCCGTGTATTTGTATTTGTGTTTGACTTTCTCTTCTACTGTTACCAAATAGCATTATTTTAGTTTTACTAAGATTCAACGATAGTCTGTTTTTGTCAAACCATCTTTTTAATTTGTTAATTTCTTCTGTTATTATTTGTATTATCTCCTGTGTGTTCTCTCCTGAACAAAACGCTGTTGTATCATCCGCAAATAATACTAACTTTAAATCTTTTGTAACTTTACAAATGTCATTTATATAGAGATTGAATAATTTAGGTCCTAATATTGATCCCTGAGGTACACCACAGGATATATTTAGCGTTGTAGACGTGTGTTCGCCTAGCTTCACGTATTGTTTCCTGTTCGTTAGATAACTTCTTATCCAGTTTAAGACTAACCCTCTGATGCCATATCGTTCTAGTTTTTTGATTAAAATATTGTGATTAATTGTGTCAAATGCTTTAGTTAGATCCATAAAAACCGCTGCCGCACATTTTTTACTATCTATTGCATTGGTAATTTCTTCTGTAATTTCAATTAAAGCCATTGAAGTTGAAACATTAGCTCTGTATCCATATTGGTTCTCTTCGAGTTTTCTATTTTTATTTATGAAACTTTCTAATCTGTTATTGAACAGTTTTTCAATGATTTTAGAAAATTGTGGAAGTACAGAAACAGGTCTATAATTTGTAAATTGATGTTTGTCTCCAGTCTTATGAATTGGTGCAACTTTAGCTATTTTCATTTTGTTTGGAAATGTACCTGTTTGAAATGATAGGTTACTAATATACATTAATGGTCCTGAGATCTCTTCAATAACCTTTTTTATCGTTTCCATATCAATTCCGTTACAATCAGTTGAAGTCTTAGATTTACATTTTTTCACGATTGTAACTATTTCCTCCTGTGTCACATTACTGAGGAACATGGAGTTGGGATTTCGCTCTATGGTATCATTATAGTCCTCAATTGGAACTGGGTCTGGAATCCTTTCTTCCAATTTTGGTCCAATATTTACAAAATAATTATTGAAGCTTTCAACTACTTCCTTTATGTTGTCATTTTTTTTATTTTCATCTAAGAAGTATTGAGGGTAGTCCCTCTTAGTTCCATTTTTAATAATGCTATTGAGGATGCCCCATGTTGCTCTCATATTATTTTTGTTCCTGTCCAATAATTCACTGTAATATTCTTTTCTACATGATCGTAGTATGTCTGTTAACTTGTTTTTATACTTTTTGTACTTAATTTCTGCCTCTATAGTTCTTTGTTCTATAAATTTTCTATATAGTGTATTCTTCTTCTTACAAGCATTTTTTAATCCTTTTGTCATCCATGGTTGATTATTCTTTCTCTGCTTGTTACTGAGTTGTATCCATGGACAATGTTTGTCATAAAGTATTATGAACTTGTTTAAGAAATGTTCATATGCTTCATCAACCTCTTTTTCATTATACACATTGTCCCAATCTTGCTTTTGTAGCTCAATTTTGAAGGCAGTCATCCTCTTCTCTGTGCATAGTCTTCGAAATGTCCTTTTGTCTTCCATGTTCTTCTTGTAGTTTCCATCATATATTGTAAAAACTGGCAGATGATCACTAACGTCGCTTATAAGTAGACCACTTGTAGTGTTATTATCAAAATCATTGGTAAAAATATTATCAATAAGCGTGGCACATTGTCCTGTGATTCTGCTTGGCTTTGTGATTTTAGGATATAGACTGATGCTGTACATTGTATCAATGAAGTCATCAATAGACTTTTGCTTGTTGGGGTTCAATAAGTCAATATTAAAGTCACCACATAAGAACATTATTCTTGGACCATTGACTCTTCCAAACATCACTTACAAAAGACAACGTCAAAATTCCCTTCAAGGTAATTTAGGACTCTGCCTTAACACATTTAATGCACAATAGTGATAATATACCATAATACCAAAATATGTGTCGAGGGAAAACCTGTTATTTAGAGGCACAGTATAATTTAATGCTTCATAGTGATAGATGGAAGAAGAGAACATGAGCAGTTTGAATGATGTTCTTAAAGATGGCCTCCTTCTCACTATACATAATTCACACAGGTAATCCCTTGACAGATTTCAGGGATGGAGATTGCTCTGGAAATTTTCATGAATATAAAATGTTGTCACTCCTGACAGGCGTATTGCAGGCCCTTCAAAACTAAACACCAGTGTGCGGTTTGACTAGAATTGGGAACTAAACTGTTCTATCAGTCATTTGCATAAAAGAGTCCCACACATGTGGTGGTGGTTTGTCATTTGTCAGTTCATATGTTTCACGCTTTTTGATATTTTTATTTTCACCAGACAAGAAGTTGGTATATGTAGATAGCCTGAGTGTTTCTTTTTAAATGACATCCAACTAAGGATGCATCTGTAGAACTGATGTCTAGCGGGTTGTATGTGCGGTTTGTTACACAGGAAATTGGTTAGACATAGAGTCAGAGCTGCAAGAACAAAGACGCAACTGGGTGACTAAAAGGTTATATTCAAATGATGGCGTGCCTTGTTTTCTGCTATAACAGAGACAGTTGTCAGCAGGGCAAAGGCACATTTTATGGATCTGGTAACATTATAAACAATACCCGTTTAAAAACATTCTCCACTGAAGTAGAGTTACAGCTGTTTTGGAAAATGTTAGCCAGCACCAGAAGTCCCCTGTTGTGGGCTATGCGTGGCGCTAGTGTTTATATATTATGTTCATGTGTGAGAACAGGAAATGGCTATGCCTGGGACCATGCAAAAAGTGGCGTCATAGGGTGGGAAAGTTGCTGGATCGTGGCACTTGTAATATGCTCTGTAATTTGTTTTTGAGAAAATGCACTCAAGATGCCATTTCCCACTGCCTTCACATCGGTGTGTAGTGTCAACTCAAAGATATTAGCATTTCCTTGAATCTTGACTTGTTCAAGGAAATGCTTGACAACTCCCTCTTCTTTTTAAAAACACTGTACCGCTAGTCTGCAGAAGCTTGCGTAGCATCATTCCTTCAACCACAGAGGAAAATTTCTCAACAAGCCATGCCCTACTTCCTTAAAAAAGATACATATACTGTTCTGTGGCCAGACAAAAAAGTGTGTATACAATACACAAAGTATCAGAGCATGTGTTCTTGCACACCCAACTTTTCTAGTCCTTTCTGGAGACAGTTTTTAACAAACAGTGAAGCCTGGGAACAATAGTTGCATGGCAATTAATTGTAGAGGATTACTCCCTGAAGTCCTGTTAGCTTGGCGGTTTGTAGTCACGCCGGAGTAAGGCAATACGCTGACTACTGGCCAGCTTTATGAAATGTGAGAACAAAGAGGGCTTTCAG
This sequence comes from Entelurus aequoreus, assembly GCF_033978785.1. Classification (NCBI taxonomy): domain Eukaryota; kingdom Metazoa; phylum Chordata; class Actinopteri; order Syngnathiformes; family Syngnathidae; genus Entelurus; species Entelurus aequoreus. The sequence goes on along the minus strand of NC_084753.1, from coordinate 16,464,120 downwards.
GGGGTGTTAGAAGCCACAGGCCAAACCACTGCAAGCTGTAGCCCCACTCGATCACCAGCATGCAATTACCACTGCAGTGAAACATAGCACCACCCTTCATCTCCCCCCAAATCTCTCGTCTTTTTCATTTCTACCTTTAAGGCCTTTACCCAGCTGAGACCAGAGACCATTAAGGGCAGTCGAGTTCAATTCTTCAGCTTCACTCTTTCACTACGTGTGTTTATCACTTCGGCAATAATTCTCTGTTCTCATCCAATGTCACTTAACAGCTCTTTCAGCCAATCCGTCCCTTAAGGGAACATTCAAACACGTCTGCAGATGACAAAATGCTCCGTGGAAACAGATATCGCTACTGGACAGGCGCCTTGTGCACCATTTTATTTGCTTTAAACAGACAGCTCTATTACTGGTTGCAGATCCCAGATGGGAGTTATTGTTGGTCACCTGCTGCCATAGGATGTCATTTTTGGAACATAATCTTAATCACATTTTAATTTGGTGGGCAGACTGTCAGGCGTCTTGCGAAGCGTGTTATGTTGGCGGGTGCTTCAGTGGCTCCGTATTTGTATATATCAAGGAGGAAAGGAGGAGGTTGTGCAGAGTTAGTTTTCAAATTGTTTTTCTGGCGAATTGTGTGTGGTTGAAGTACCAGGCAGTTATAATAATTTCCAAAGGGCGTCATCTAAGGAATCAGCCTGCTGAGCAGAAGACATCTCTGACTAATGAGCTGCTATATATATCCCCGAGCCTCTCTCTTGTATTCTGTTGCGCTTGCCTCTGGTCTTTTTTCTTATACTTGTCATTATGTTTCTGGGTTTCTCTTTTGTGTGGTCTTAGTTTATCATTTTCTGATTCATAAAATCCATTCGGGATGAAGTCCACCCTCCATTTAGTATGTTCTTCACAGGCTCACTGTAACAGTAGAGGTATGGCGTTAGATGCCACTCTATGTCAACATTAGCAACTTGTTCAAACAAGTTACCAGCCTACGTAGTAAGACACCAGACCCTGACACTGAATGTTTTACACATCCACACTCTCCAAGGCCTTGAGCAGTCCTAATGCTTCATATAGCTAGCTTCTTCTGCTGCCATTTCGGTAGACCCATTCTTGTTCAAATGAGATTTAATATTTTGTATGCGTGAACATTCTCTGGCCCACATAACTCATTAGTGGTAGGTATGCACAATGTGTTTCAAACTACTACAGAACTGCAATGTGTCCCTTTAAGAAATACCATGGCACACCATTCTCTACATTAGCAATCGATTAATCATTCCATATGGCTTTTAGTTTTAGTCTAGCATCAGCTTTGTTGGAAGCTTTTAACATAAAGTATGTCTACTCCTTTAAAGTAAGGCCCTCCATACTGCATAAGGGCACAAACTGTAGTCAGATGACTGTACATGAAATTAACCACCCATCTGACAGGTTGATAATGAGCTGACTGGAAGGGCTGGCCTGTACATGCGCTATCTTGCTGCATTTCTGTTGATTGCTGTCATCTGAGTAGGTAGAGTGCAGCCGGTTCTTTGGAACTGACTGTTCAAGTGGTGCCTTTTTGTATGTTTTTGTGTAGGTTGAAAAACCCTAGGATTCCAATTAAGAAGCCAACAAAACACAATAATCCTCCAATCATTCATCAATCCATTCATACAAAAATTTAATTATCACAAATATTATCATCGCAGAGTTGTTGAATGTGCTCAAAATTTACCTATACATACACTGAAACTGAAAATATATTTTTTAAATAACTAAAATAAATAGACACTGTTAGAAAACACACTATTTAGCATCTTTTGGGTTTCTTATGCTTCACTGATAGTGTTTTAGTCTTTGTATATTTTGTTTTAATGACTAAGCTATTGTTTTGAATATTGGTTTGTATTGTAGCAGTTCAAGATTAATTTAAATAAAAGTGCGTAACGAATAAAATCTATTGGTATTTTTATTTATTTCTGGAAGGCAAATCATAGGATTCCAAATAAGAACCCAACAAAACACATTAATCCTCCAATCATTCATCAATCCATTCATACACAAATGTAATTATCACAAGTATTATTGTTATTGCAGAGTTGTTGAATGTGCTCAAAATGTACCTATACACACACTGAAACTGAAAATATATTTTTTTAAATAACTAAAATAAATAGAAACACTGTTAGAAAACACACTATTTAGCATCTTTTGGGTTTCCTATGCTTCACTGATAGTGTTTTAGTCTTAGTATTTAGTGTTTTAATGACTAAGCTACTGTTTTGAATATTGGTTTGTATTGTAGCAGTTCAAGATTTATTTAAATGAAAGTGTGTAAGTGCGGGCATTGTGGCGTCCTACTCTGTTCCGCGTAAGGTAAAAACACCTCTGTCTCGTATTTGTTGGAGTACAGAATGTTCAGTCTTTCACAGCTTGTAGGTTCAATGTGCACTATTGACTATCTTAGTTGCTCACACAGCATTGTGTTTGTATACGTTTAGATTGGGGCATGTCGTTCCCTAATGGGGAAAGACGTCATTGTCTCTTGTTTTCATGTTAGCATTTAGGCAAGCGAGCTGGCACCTGTCAGTCTTTGAGTTTATCAAATTACAATTATCAATCTTTTTTTGGTGATAATTTTAATTCAAAACAGTAATACTGACTGTCGGGAGTTTTACAGCTGTTATCATTTTATGGGACCTATTATGCGAAACCAACTTTTCTAACTCAATGGTACCTGCTTATACAGGACTGTCTCAGAAAATTAGAATATTGTGATTAAGTTTTTTATTTTCTGTAATGCAATTAAAAAAAACAAAAATGTCATACATTCTGGATTCATTACACATCAACTGAAATATTGCAAGCCTTTTATTATTTCAATATTGCTGATTATGGTATACAGCTTAAGAAAACTCAAAAATCGTATCCCAAAAAATTTGAATATTTCTTCAGACCAAGTAAAAAAAAAAGATTTATAACAGCAAAACAAAATCAAACATTTGAAAATGTCAATTAATGCACTCAGTACTTGGTTGGGAATCCTTTTGCATGGCATTACTGTCCTCGATTGGCCTGCCAACTCCCCTGACCTGAAGAATTTGTGGGGTATTGTGAAGAAGAAGCTGAAAGACACCAGACCTGTAACGACCTGGTCGCGTCGAGGTGCGAGGTGTTCTCCCAAGGATGCAGACGGCTCGGACACAGCTTGCAGGTAGGACAATTATTTATTTCAGGAACTAAATCGGACAGGAAAAAAACAAAAACGACTAGCGTGGGAGCTAGCAAGCATAATAGCATAGCCTGAAAGCTAGCAAGAATCAAAAAGGTCGATACGTGTTGCATGTAAGCAAATTAGGAAGCCAGGCAGAGTGCTGCCCGGGCAAAGACTAAATAGCCCTCTGATTAGTGCCCGGACAACAGGTGAGCGTCCGAACACTAACCAGAGGCAGCTGAGCATAATCTGCCGTCATGGCAACAGAAACAAACAAACACGTGACACTAAACTGTAAACAAACTGATCCGAGCAGCGGATCCTAACAGTACCCCCCCCTAAAAGGACAGATTCCAGATGTCCCTAGAAAAACAAAAAAAACAACTGGAACCCAAAAAAAAAAACAAGCAATAGTTCACGAGTCAAGGGCGGGCGGGGGGGTGACTTGGTGGTGGGTCGCCAGGCCACGTGTCCCCGAATCCACCGGGGAAGGGTCAGGTGGCGGCGGCGAATGGAACGCCGCCGCCGCTGGCGAGGCGGGCGAGGCGGGCGACCACGGTAAGGCCACATTCGTGGCCGCCGAGAAGGTGGGCGTGAGTGGCGCCAGAATCTCAGCAGCCTCTGAGTCCTCGAGGGCTGCATGCGGGGACCTGCTTTCTGCTTGCGCCGCCGGACCACTCGAGGTCGCTGAGATGTCGCCGTGGAAGCGGTGGGAGTCGCTGTCGTGGCAGCCGGAGTCGCTGTCGTGGCAGCCGGAGTCGCTGTCGTGGCAGCCGGAGTCGCTGTCGTGGCAGCCGGAGTCGCTGTCGTGGCAGCCGGAGTCGCTGTCGTGGCAGCAGGAGTCGCTGTCGTGGCAGCAGGAGTCGCTGTCGTGGCAGCAGGAGTCGCTGTCGTGGCAGCAGGAGTCGCTGTCGTGGCAGCAGGAGTCGCTGTCGTCGCTGTCGTGGCAGCAGGAGTCGCTGTCGTGGCAGCCGGAGTCGCTGTCGTGGCAGCCGGAGTCGCTGTCGTGGCAGCCGGAGTCGCTGTCGTGGCAGCCGGAGTCGCTGTCGTGGCAGCCGGAGTCGCTGTCGTGGCAGCCGGAGTCGCTGTCGTGGCAGCCGGAGTCGCTGTGGTGGCAGCCGGAGTCGCTGGTGCGAGAACCAGTCGTGGTGCAGGTACTGGTGCGAGAACCAGCCGTGGTGCAGGTACTGGTGCGAGAACCAGCCGTGGTGCAGGTACTGGTGCGAGAACCAGCCGTGGTGCAGGTACTGGTGCGAGAACCAGCCGTGGAGCAGGTACTGGTGCGAGAACCAGCCGTGGTGCAGGTACTGGTGCGAGAACCAGCCGAGGTGCAGGTACTGGTGGGGGAACCAGCCGAGGTGCAGGTACTGGTGGGGGAACCAGCCGAGGTGCAGGTACTGGTGTGGGAACCAGCCGAGGTGCAGGTACTGGTCTGGGAACCAGCCGAGGTGCAGGTACTGGTGTGGGAACCAGCCGAGGTGCAGGTACTGGAACCTGTGGTGGAGCTGGTGCTAGCCTTAGCCTTGGCGCTAGCTTAGGTGCAGGTGGCCTAGCTGGCGGTTGCGGCTTAGCAGGCCGAAGGACAGGTGGCGGTGGCCGAGCAGGAGGTTGCGGCTTAGCACGCCGTTGTGCCACCCCACTCGCACAGCTCCCAGTACTAGCCCCCCCCTCAAAAAGCGGATCCCAGACGCGCTCCTTGCGGATTGGAACCGTCTTCAAGGGTGGGTGGTGGGAGGTCCGGGGGAGGGCTGAATCCTCTCCTCTAAATTGTCCAAAATGTCTTTTCTTACTCCCCACTTGAGACTGGGTGGGAGCACAGGGGGAAAAAATATGTGCAGTGGGCGGAGCAATAGTCACTGGGGGTGGAGCTAGAAAATCAGGTGACCGGGACTGACTAGAATTATATTTCACAAAAATGTCCTGATAATGTTTTATTGCAGAATTAAAGTCACTAGAAAATGGCTGGCAGGAAGAATTGACATGATGTCTAAAAAAGTCTTTGTCTATGACGTCATCCAAAGTGGGCGGGATGACGTCATCCGTGTGGGTCTCTAGCTGACTGACAGCCCAATCGGTGAAATGTTTGGCAAAGTGGTCAATTGGGTTGCCAAACATTTGAGGAGGGGAATCTTGGGCTGAATATTGCTTACTGTGTACCGGTGGAGGAGTCTGTGGGAGTGGCGCGTCTTTGCAGCGAAGTGAAGACCTCGTTGGCGGCTTCCGTCTTCGCTGACGCGTCCGGTGGTGCGGAGGTGTGGCGATGTCCTCGGGCCAAACGGAGTGGATTGGGACCAACCTTCCGTTAGGACCCCATATCAGGTCCTGGCGCTCCGAAGGGGAATAGCGGAGAGTCTCCGCCTCCATCGCTCGCAACACCATCCACGCACCTTCGTCCATCTCCTCCGACATGCTCGCTGCGAGAGAACTTCTTCTTGCTGGCTTCCTACTGTAACGACCTGGTCGCGTCGAGGTGCGAGGTGTTCTCCCAAGGATGCAGACGGCTCGGACACAGCTTGCAGGTAGGACAATTATTTATTTCAGGAACTAAATCGGACAGGAAAAAAACAAAAACGACTAGCGTGGGAGCTAGCAAGCATAATAGCATAGCCTGAAAGCTAGCAAGAATCAAAAAGGTCGATACGTGTTGCATGTAAGCAAATTAGGAAGCCAGGCAGAGTGCTGCCCGGGCAAAGACTAAATAGCCCTCTGATTAGTGCCCGGACAACAGGTGAGCGTCCGAACACTAACCAGAGGCAGCTGAGCATAATCTGCCGTCATGGCAACAGAAACAAACAAACACGTGACACTAAACTGTAAACAAACTGATCCGAGCAGCGGATCCTAACAAGACCCAATAATGCAAATGAGCTAAAGGCCGCTATTGAAGCATCCTGGGCATCCATAACACCTCAGCAATGCCACAGGCTGATTGCCTCCATGCCACGCCGCATTGATCAATCAATCAATCAATCAATGTTTATTTATATAGCCCTAAATCACAAGTGTCTCAAAGCTCTGTACAAGCCACAACGACATCCTCGGTACAGAGCCCACATACGGGCAAGGAAAACTCACCCCAGTGGGACGTCAATATGAATGACTATGAGAAACCTTGGAGAGGACCGCATATGTGGGTAACCCCCCCCCCCCCCCCCTCTAGAGGAGACCGAAAGCAATGGATGTCGAGTGGGTCTGACATAATATTGTGAAAGTCCAACACATCAGCGAAAGTCCAGTCCATGGTGGGGCCAGCAGGAACCATCCCGAGTGGAGACGGGTCAGCAGCGTAGAGATGTCCCCATCTGATGGACAGGCTAGCGGTCCACCCTGGGTTGGGAGCAGAGTAGAAAAGAAAAGAAAAGAAACGGCAGATCAACTGGTCTAAAAAGGGAGTCTATTTAAAGGCTAGAGTATACAAATGAGTTTTAAGATGAGACTTAAATGCTTCTACTGAGGTAGCATCTCTAACTTTTACCGGGAGGGCATTCCATAGTATTGGAGCCCGAATGGAAAACGCTCTATAGCCCGCAGACTTTTTTTGGGCTCTGGGAATCACTAATAAGCCGGAGTTCTTTGAACACAGATTTCTTGCCGGGACATATGGTACAATACAATTGATGGCAGTAGTCCGTACAAAAGAATTCCCAACCAAGTACTGAGTGCATTAATTGACATTTTCAAATGTTTGATTTTGTTTTGCAGTTATAAATATTTTTTTTTTACCTGGTCTGAGGAAATATTCTACTTTTTTGAGATACGATTTTTGAGTTTTCTTAAGCTGTATGCCATAATCAGCAATATTAAAATAATAAAAGGCTTGCAATATTTCAGTTGATGTGTAATGAATCCAGAATGTATGACATTTTTGTTTTTTTAATTGCATTACAGAAAATAAAGGACTTTATCACAATATTCAAATTTTTTGAGACAGTCCTGTATGTATTTGTGATCCCCATAAATCCCAGAAATTTTAAATCAAATTGTGGAGTTATTTATACAATAATCTTGCCTTCCTTCATACTTCTGCCAAACAAGCCGTTTGGAATTGACTCTATCCTGTCACGTTTTCTGCCCTATCTTGTCAGCGGATGTCTTCATATATGGTTAAGTTTTACCAAGAGGTCTTAGTGCGAGTCTGCCATTATAGTCCGCGCTGTAGTCAATAAGCTCCTTCTTTTTAGCTATCCTCTTGTTATGGACATGCATCCTCCGCTGTTGCCATTTCTAATACAAATCAGCATATAGTTCAAACTTATATTTGTCAGTAGACTCGCTATGGAAGCGCTAAAAACTATAACAAAGATGGCGGGGAGAAGAGGCTGTCCAAGTAGAACCACGTAAATAAGACCACCCACAAAAAGGCATATCCTGAAGAGACAGTCAGAAAACAGTCTGTAAAACATAATATATGCAACATTTTGACTAAAGAACCACCATTACTTGTTATGTAGACCACAAGGAAGTGTTTTAAATGTAGAAAAAAAAAATCATAACATGACCCCTTTAATACCGTTTATCGTTGCATCCCTACTTATGGTACATGCTTTATGCTGCTTTCTGATAATTCTACATCTGGATGTCCTAACCAACACTTAGTATTTCCTGTCGACGTCTTGTTAATTTCCTGTCTCTATCACATCCTGTTTTCTTTTTGTGCTGTCAACTCATGCCTCATAGTCTAACCAGCATGTTGTATGGAGTGTTGGTTAAGTCAGTGTTCATGTTGAATAAATGTTCTGTTATTATGCCATCGACAAAAAATATACAGTATGTATTATGCTATAAGGCAAAAGATGAATAATATCTATGAGTAACTTGTATGTCCAGCCAGTGACAGTGATATGACACCAAAGTTCATGTTAGGAGGGACATTCCTGGTGTACAGTGGGAACTTGTTATTCATATATAACACGAAAAAAATATGTTGACATTGCCTGTTTAGCTACACACTAGGGCTGCAACAACTAATCGATTAAAATCGATTATAAAAATAGTTGGCGATTAATTTAGTCATCGATTCGTTGGACCTATGCGCATGCGCAGAGGCTACTTTTTGTAATTTTTTTTTATTTTTATAAACCTTTATTTATAAACTGCAGCATTTACAAACAGCTGAGAAACAATAATCAAAATAAGTATGGTGCTAGTATACTGGGGTTTTTTCAATAAAATACTGGAAAGGATAGAAATGTAGTTTGTCTCTTTTATCCGATTATTAATCGATTAATCAAAGTAATAATCGACAAATTAATCGATTATCAAATTAGTTGTTAGTTGCAGCCCTACTACACACACAAACAGGGACGTTTTTTTTAATCATCTGGTGTATGGGGTAAGCGGTCGACTAAGTATACACTGCATGTTGAAGGAAACGGTTGTTGCAGAGCTGGTGTCTCGGTTGCAGCATGTTACTTTCCTCAGTCGTGTACTGTAGTCTCAATGTGTTAGAGGGGTTATTATAAACGCTTGCTGTTGCTGCCATTTGTTCACCCACTAGCCAGGCAGTTGTTCGTTCAAAGGGCGGCCATCAGTCTGCACAGCAAACCATCATTGCCCTTACACAGATGTCAGATGATGAGTGCAGTCTATTTTTTTAATGATCTCTCCCTCTTTGGAACGGCATATTTATGTGCCGTTTATTATAATGAAAAATTAAGAGGAAGAAACAGCTCTACGGTATGACTCATCAGCCATCAATACTTCTAGGATGTGTTGTGCTTTTGAATCATCTGTTCACCACATTACACTACCATTTTTGTATTTTTCTAAATGATCTCCAACTGTCCATATCCAACAAGTCTTGGTTGACTCTGATGGATAATTTGCTTATCATTCACAATACTTGCTTGAGAAAAGCACAGATATGTTTTTCTTTTTTTAATGCATTCTAAATCGTAAATAAATGTTAGCAAAAGTCAACAAACAATGAAGCCAATTGAAGTCGCTGTACACCGCCTATGTGACGCTCTAAAAACCTCCACAAAGGTTTTATATACACACTGTAAATATTAATGTAATGTAGTAACAGCCATGGTACATTCATAATAACGTGTAATATTTACGTTTTTGGCTCATTTTAAGCATACGGTGGCGCAATATTTTCACAAACGCATCACAATGCAACTACTACTCACAGACATAACAAAACAATCACTTAATGTTAGGGGTGTAACTGTTTTGTAGATACCTCAATCAATCAATCAATCAATGTTTATTTATATAGCCCTAAATCACAAGTGTCTCAAAGGGATACCTCAGTGTTTTGGTTTCAAAGTCTTCACAATAATGCCGTGACGAGTGATTGTATCAAACAAAAATTTGGTGGAGTGACGTTGATAGATTTTCAATGTAGTAAGTCCCCGGGACCCACAGAGGGTGAGTTGAGTGGGTCCCTGAAAAATACAATGGATCCTGACTCCCCAAAAAAGTGTTCTTTCTTATATGCAAAAGAAGTGTCGTTTTGTTTCTTTCTCACCATTTCCCGGTCAAAGTTTACCAACTTCTTGGTTTATGGCCACATCGTACTGCTATACAGATGAGAGACATGATTTGTAATCTAGAATTAACTTTCACCAGCTCAGAAGCGATGGATCAGCTCACCGGCTGATGATGTCAATATAGCAGCATAAGATAGTTACCGGTCTGTGATCAGTGGGCCGCTGAATGTAGGTCCTTAACATTAGCGTGCATAATAACAATATCGCTAATACCTAATATTAATATTCAGGTCACAAATTGTAAATGGAGTACTGTTGGCGCTTTTTGGGTGTTTTTTTTTCCTTTTAGTTTTATGGGCGCAATAGACACAATGACATCATGACTTTTATTAGCTCCATTGTTAGCTGGCTTTTATTTACATGTATTTACAAGTTAGATTGCATTAAAAAAAACAGACATATGAGTTATTGTCTCTCATAAGGATTGTGAATGATAGGCAAAAACATTTTAAAAGTGCAATTCCCCTTTAAGATGCTATACTTGGGAAAACAGCCGGATTCAGATTATCTCGCCGTCTTTCACCTTCAACAAATGTCCTGCACACGGGACTTCACGCTCTGCTAGCTGGCAGAGTCTGACGTCTGAAATGTGATCAGCCTGCAGTTGTCACAGTTGCACTGACAGTTTGGGAGGGGTGAGGGTGGTGTGCTGCACCACATGCACATGTGCAAAAGAGGGAGGGGTGTGTGTGTGTGGAGGGGGGGGGGTGTTTCCCCCACACTCTCCTTTGTTTCCCCCCTGTAAACTGAGAAGAAGGAATGCCTGCCTCCCAGCTGTCCTCAGTGATGAGGATGATAGAAGAGCAGAGGGGGACGCACTGGTCGCCTTCACTAACATCATCCCATCTGTTCCGCCAGGTCAGAGAGTGGTGTGTGTGTGTGTGTGTGTGTGTGTGTGTGTGTGTGTGTGTGTGTGTGTGTTGATTTGGAGAGTGGGGTCACACAATAGTTCCCCCCTCCCCTTGCCCCCGACCGCTTTGGCCTCGCATGCATATCTGACCCTTCAAATGCAAAACTGTCTGTTGTTCTCAAGGGAGGAACGCTGCGCCCCGTCCCTCTGTAGGCATGAACAATGGGACGTAATAGCAGCACACGTGGCTCGCTTAAATGCATTGCAACACCAAAGGGCGGATGGGTGGGGGATGTTTCTGTCTATTTAGAGACTTCCTTCTCCCTGGGTGGACGTATTGTGTATGTGTGCTTGCATCACCTGCAAGGGAGGGATTGGGTTCTTTTGGAATAGCGCAGCTGCTGAACTGCAGTTTTGGCAGAAACTTAATTTCTGGCTATGATTGTGTTCTTGATATAACAAAGAGAGGCGTAACTCACTGCCTCTGATTACATTTGTGCCATGGGACTCCCTTCAACCTCCACTCGCAATGTTATGAACCTTGTATAAATGTGCCGGCTCGTCCCTTGTCATCCTAATGTCCCTTCTCCCTTTGTCCTCCTAGTGGATGGATCTACTGTATTTCCTACAGAAAAAGGATTTGAGGTTTCCCTCCATTGCGCGACTGGAAAACATAACAGCATTTAAAATGTATTTTCCACATTTTCTCTTCCATCCACTCGTTTCCTTTTTTTTTTACCCAGCTGTTGAATGTTTGTGTCCTTCTGTGCGCCGACTTAACATGACGTACATGGCAATGCTTGCCTAAACATTAAGCATTTACCGGTAATATCCTTACTATCTGACATATTCTAAGTAGGCATGGGCAAAAAGTCGATTGTATCGATAAATTTCGCCAGCATAATTTTTGCCCTCCGTAGCTTCCGCCCTCTCCCTTATTTCCTTATGGGGATTCTCACACACATAGCACAGCATGGCTAATGCTAATGCGTTTGTTGTAAAAAAGAAAAGAAAAAGAATTGCGTCGTCAGTGGTTTTCTTTTGCGGCAACAGGCATGGAACAAATGACTGCACGCTGCAAAGTTTGTTGAAAAAAAACAGCAGCACAACAAACCTATTACAGCATCTGAAACCAGCAGAGTGGGGGAAATGCAACTCTTTACAAGGCGATCAAGAACATAACAACATAGAATCTCCAGCTAAAAAGCAGTTTACTGTGATAGAATCATTTACACTAGGTACCATGTATGATGAGACACTACCCAAACAGTGGAAAAGCCTGCTTTTAGCCACCCATTAAAAGTATAGAGACAACTCAATGCTATATTTTTTATTTACGGAAGTATTTTATTCAAGACATGATTTTTGCCTCCCATAGGGAGCTCTATTTTGAATAACTTTATTTGATTAGAACAATGCATATTGATCAATGTATGAGCAAAAGCATGACAGTAAATGTGCCAGAATTAGCTACAATAGCTCAATTTTATATGTTTGGTTTTTTGAAAATGATGTTATTCAAAGTCTAATGTATATCTGTTACAAAAAGAACCCAATTTGGAAAAAATAGAATTGCAGTTAATGCAGTGCCATTTCAAACTACTAGTTTATGATCAAATAATATTTAAGTTCGTTATAATTATTTTTCATTTGTATTCAATGTTTTGTTTATAAATGTAGGAAGAAAAAATCGGAAGAAATCGTAGATTGAATTAAAAAAGAAAATTGGCCATATCGTTCATGCCTAGTTCTAACACAATCGCTGAAGAAAATGCCCTTTAAAGATGCAGTACGTCACAAAACAGAATATTTTAATCTAGCTTTATTAATGGTCAAAAAGTCCTGTTTATTTTCCCGAATTGAGTTTGGACCTTGTTATCTCTCCGTCATCTCACAATACTGCTCTGTACAGCACAGCACTCTTAATTCCAACAGCATGGCTAGAGATCCAAAGGATTAGTAGGATAAATTGACTAACCTAGAAAAAAAAGAAACTCTTTCAAAACATGACCAAATTTCGTTGAAAACAACCGCATTGCTGGAGAGAAGCCAACAATGGAACAAAAAAAACATATTTACAAGGCTAAAGAGAGCATCATCATCCCCTTGGTTTTAATCTTAATCCAGCCCACCAACCCCCCTTGCATGCAAAAATTCCCTGATTGTCAAACCTCAATGCACAACACACACATTTATGGCCTATTGTTCAATAAAGCGGCCAAACAACTGGCTGCAGAAGTCATCAGTATCTGATCTGCTTTAGAGCACTTGCGGCTTGTAATAGAGGATAATTAGAATTTTAATTTGCCAGGGGGGACGACAGTTTTAAAATCCTTTTCCTCCCCCGACCAACCGTGTTTTCCTACAATACAACCCCCCCTGCAGCTCTGCGGAGGCTAGTGCCATCGGGAACAGATGGGGAAAGGGAGATATTCACAGCCGGGCAGGCACTTCAGAATAAGTCGGGGAGGATTTTAACACCCCCCCCCCCTCCCCCCCTCATCTATGTCCCCTCCGGTGCCTTAAGGGGCAGGATGTTCAGTTTAGGAATCATCCTCATGAGTCTTCTTGGGCCGGTCTTTGTCCCCCATAATGTGTTTATCCAAGCCGTCTGACCGTTAAACTCACTGGTCAGCTGACCCAGGAGATTTTCTTAAGGCTTCAACTTCTCTTTTATAGGGAAAAGATGTGTGTGTTCAAAAGCACACACACAAACCATTTCTATATCATTACTACAGACATCTACACACTTGACTGAGGACCAGTCGATGAAATTTTGGTCTTTCACAACCATTAACCAGTGACACACTTTTCCGTGGCATTTGTCTGATTTATAAAAGGAATATGCATTTCTCAAAAAAACACTCTCTTGCTCACCGAGATGACAACAGACGAGCGCGAGAACATTTTGTATTTAATTGTGACTCATTCCTCGTTGGAACATACCGGGGCGGAATGAGAGACACTCTGCCTGGTGTTTTTCCCTTTGTGTTTACCGCCACTGTTCGTACAAAGAAGGAAGAGCTTGAACTATTAGATATTCACAACTGGGTATTTACCTTGTACAGCTAAGAAACAAAGATGCAGTGGGAAAGGTATAAATAGGTACATTGACATAATAATAGTGTACATTAGCATAGCTGGCACCCCGACTGTGCCCTTTTTTTACCCATATTGTGGTATGCATTGTTGCTTGCTGCTCATAAATCTCCCCATTGTTGTTGTCCACCGTTTCTCTCTCTCGCTCTCACTCTGAGAAACTAAAGTATTAGTTGATGTGCTACTCAACATGTCTGTTTTAGCTTCTTCTCAAAGTGGCTGTGCTTTGTGTTAGGTATGTCTTTTTGTGGTCTCTTTGCTCTTAAATCATACCCTTACTGCACGACTACATACTGTACATTCACATTTGTTGTTATTGTCTTTTCCTGTCAGTGGTCAACACAGCAAGTCAATCACATGATTTGTGTTTACGCCACATGCTAGACCTTATTTAACCTTTCTATTCATCCAAACTTGGGACCTTAAGTGGACATATCCAAAGGCTTGGAGTTGGGGCCGGGAATCAAACCCGCGCTGTCTGTGCATGAAATTTAGTAGTGTGTATCATTACATTAACTTATTTTTTTCCGTTATTTTGCTGTTTTAGTCACCTTGTGGGGACCATGACAACGCATGTCATCCAGTTATTCAACATTGAGTGAAAAGCCAGAAAATGATAGTACATGAAGGCAGGAGTTAGAGGGAAAAAATGATGTTAACAATTAGACTTGGCGCACTTAAAATCTTTTCATTTTTTCAAAAATCAACATTGTGCGTAATCATTCTGGTTGTGCTTACCGACCTTGAAGCAATTTAATTTGGTACATGGTGTAATGATGAGTGTGACCAGTAGTAGATGGCAGTCACACATAAGAGATACGTGTGGACTGCCTGTTCAATAAATTATGCTAACAAGTATCCGTAAGCAAGCAACACCAAAACTTTAGATTTTCCATTAAGAATATATAGAACAACACACAAAAATATGTCAAAAATTTTTATTACGACTTTGGTGAGCTACCAAGCTCCACCGCTTGATGGAACGCGGAGCATTGCGGCTACCGTAGCCAGGCGTACTGTGCTTCAACATACGGGTATTACTATCGTGTGTGTATAAGGACCCCAAAATGGCATCTTTTAGGAGACATGTTATTTGGCGTTTTGTTTTGCAATAATATGCCAAACCAACTTGTCTTACCTATTGGTACCTGCTGATGTGTGTTTGGGATGTGCATAAGTCACGAAAATGTGCACACGTCCGTCATTGTAGTCAGCGCCATAGTCAACAAGCTCCTTCTTTTTCTCTGTCCTCTTGTTGTGGGGCATTTATCCTCCGCTGTTGCCATTTCTAATACAAAGTATAGTACAGTTCTAACTTCTATCTGTCAGTAGACTCGCTATGGAAGCGTAAAAACTACCGGTACAGCAAAAATTATGATGATAAGACGCTGTCGAAGTGGAAGCACGTAAATAAGACCACAAAACAGCACATTTCAGAAGAGAATGTCAGAAAGCGGCTTGAAGATGGTCTGTAAAACATAATTTATGCAAAATTTTGTGACGATCTGTCACTTCATTTCTGTTTGTGCTTCCTTGTTTTGCGTTTATTTCCTATCAGTGCTCTTATTTTGGTTATATTTCCTGCTTGGCCCGCTGAGCGCTGTTTTTCTCCTCACCTGCTGTTGATTGGCAGCCGGTCCACACCTTTTTGCCTGTCTCGCGCGCTTCTTAGTGCTCGAGGCTTGACTATTGTTTGTGAACTCTTACGTGCAAGACTGCTTTCTCTCTGTTTGAATTATATTAAAATCCTCCTCCTGGTTCCTGCATCCTAAGGTCACAAATACTGCAGCCATGCAGTACAACACATTTAGACCTAAGAACCACCATTACATGTTATGTAGACCACAAGGAAGTGTTTTAAATGTAGAAAAAAATCATAATATGACCCCTTCAAAATGCGCTTCATAATCTGGTGCGCGTTTTGTATGAAAATAGACCTGGTCATCGGCAGTGCGCTTTATAATCAGGTGCGACCTGCGGTTAAAAAATTATGGTAAATATTATACATTTGGTCGACGATTTATAGTTATAGTTCTATCATGATAATGCACGTTGATGACACATTCTAGCTGTGTCTGCAAATTTGACAGTGACAATCGAACAAACGTGTCAACGCAATGTAGGATTCTAGCTAGCGGCTAACCTCCCTACACGGGGCAAACCCAATTCGAAGTCAGCAATCCTTTCCTCCAAATTAACTAAGTTTCTAACAAGTATCATCCCCAGAGGACATGGAATAGCCAGACATGCTACACTACACAGAGAAGGAAAATATGCTAACCGCTAATCGCAAGCGAGAGCTTGAATGTAAACAAAGGTGGGTCTTTATTTCTTTAGTCCTCTTGCACAAAGCGCGTAGAGCCAATCCTGGCAACCAGGTCTCTCCATTTGGGTGGCTCGTTACTACATACTATTTGGTATCATTATAATCAATATTTGTATCAGGTCTATACCACAGTGGTTAGAATTATATTTTCACTCGCTTCAATGGCAAAAACCTAAAGGATTTAAATCCAAACCAATAGTTAGAAATAGTTAAAAAAATATATATGAATTGATATTCATACACTGCTGTCTTGTGTTTTTGTCTGGTAGTTGTGATAAAAAATGTAACAATTCAATGATCTTGAAAATTATAAGTATCAGTATCAGTAGTGGTACGTATGGCTAATACTGCCCTTGTGACTACTTGATATTGAATCAAGTTTGATACCCACATTTGTAGTATCGCTTAAAACTAATGTAAATTACCCAAACAACAGAAGATTAAATGCTTATTACATTTTAACAGAAGTGTAGATAGAACCATGTTTATCAGAAAGTTACCAGCTATTAACAGTATATTAGCAAGTAGATTATTAATAGTTTTGAGAAAATAATACAAACAGAAAAGTACTGTGTGTATTTTGTAATGTATATGTTACTGCATATGTCAGCAGCCAAATTAGGAACCGATTTCGAAATGCTTATATTATCATTTATATACCAAATAATATGTCATAATATATATGGTTATCGCAGGAGGCTGCGATGTATATCGCGATATAGATGTTAGGCCATATCGCCCACCCCTACTGTGTCATTACACATTTTTGTTTTCCATTATTTTTGCTGTTTTAATCACCTTGTGGGGACCATTATGACATACAGTATGTCATCCAGTTTATTCAACAAAGACTGAAAAGCCAGAAAATTATCTTCAGGAAGGTAAGAGTTCGAGGGCAAACTGTGATGATAACAATAACACAATAGTAACTACAAATACAGTGTGGGCAGAGCGACACGTGCTGACTGAGTTAATGGAGTCCCAGATGATTAAAGAAGGCCAGTGGGATGCTTTTTGTAGGTCACCGCTATACATTTTTTTGTACATCTTTCCACACATTGCACAAACTGAAGACAAGCCACACATATGCCTGCCATGGCGGCCTTCAACGTAGCGTTACAATTCACTGGAAGTGAATTCATTATTAGGAATTCATGTGATGTGGTCTCTTGGGGTAAATTGCCCAGCACTATAATGACATTCGCTCCCCAGAGCCTCGGTCTAACAGCACAAGCTTTTCCTGGCATGAGAGTGGAAGCCTGGCCGACTGGGCTTCTTAAGGACCACTAGTTTTAAAATGGAGCCACGTTTTTCCTGGCTTCAGGGTTTGCTTCGACGGCACCCACTCACCTCTGTTAAATGATCTGTGTGCATGGCATGTTCCCATGGGGAGGTACCATTGCCATCTGTTAATCCTTCTAGGCTTAACAATAACATACACTAGGTTTATTTAAGTCTACTCATTTAAAAAATGCCAAAGAGAGCATATTTCTGTACACACATTTATATTACGCATTTCTCAGCGTTTTCTTCCCAGTGATATGCATGACCATGTCTCTGTTTTCAACAAGCAGCTGCATTTACATATTGAATGGACAGTGATCTGATTACTTTGAAGCTTTGTTTGGAAGAAGCTGCCTCCTGAGGGTTTTTCGGTGGTCCACTGCTGACTCACAACATGGGGTCATCAATTCATCACCTTTCCTCATCCCATTAGCACCCTCTCCTCTTTAGTGAGCGTTTAAGTAGCCCAGCCTGCAATTACTCAAGCCACACTGGAGAGGACTTGAATGACAACCATTTATATACACAAATCCAAACCGTGTTGAGCAAACTATCAATTTATGTCAAGGCTTAACACATGTTTAATAGAGGATTAGTGGCTACATGTATAAGTAGATAGTATCTGTTTATCCTTTTGCATCTATATTTTAATCTTCTATTTATAGTACACACAGACGCCAAAAATGAGTCCCGAGGTAAAGTCATGACACACGTTTGCGTGTTTGCTTATAACCTTGTGCTGCCAGTTTAGAGTCCAGTTATTCCACAGACGTTAGAGGAAGTAAGAATTGCTCTGATGATAACACACCTTGGGGAAAAAAATGTGTTGGTGGCCTTGTTTTTTCCAATACACCTTTATTTTCATCTTGATTATTATATTTTGGTACCGGTGCCAAAATGTATTTGGATACTTTTCGATACTTTTGAAAATTAAGGGCACTCCAAATTAATGTCATTATTTTAACTGAAAATC
The DNA here is from genome assembly GCF_033978785.1 of Entelurus aequoreus. NCBI lineage: Eukaryota > Metazoa > Chordata > Actinopteri > Syngnathiformes > Syngnathidae > Entelurus > Entelurus aequoreus. Next base: position 16,445,895 of record NC_084753.1, on the reverse strand, counting down.
TTATGATACATTAAACATTATTGTAATCAAAGAACAATTTTGGAATTTAATAACATAGTGAACATACGAGACAACTTCTCTTTTAGTAATCAGTAAGGGTTACAAAGGCTCCGAATTTGACTGCTGACGCATGTATTAACATATTGTGTCATTTTCCATTGTATTATTTTGTCAAAATTATGAGGGACAAGCGGTAGAAAATGGATCATTAATCTACTTCTTCATTTACTGTTAATATCTAGTTGCTCTCTGTTTTACCATGTTCTGTCTACACTTATGTTAAATAGTAATGGGTTATACTTGTATAGCGCTTTTCTACCTTCAAGGTACTCAAAGCGCTTTGACAGTATTTCCACATTCACCCATTCACACACACATTCACACACTGATGGCGGGAGCTGCCATGCAAGGCGCTAACCAGCACCCATCAGGGGCAAAGGGTGAAGTGTCTTGCCCAAGGACACAACAGACGTGACTAGGATGGTAGAAGGTGGGGATTGAACCCCAGTAACCAGCAACCCTCCGATTGCTGGCACGGCCACTCTACCAACTTCGCCACGCTGTCCCCTAGTAATAAGCACTTATTCTTCTGTTGTTTGGATACTGTACACAAGTTTTGGTTGATGCTAAAAATGTGGGTATCGTTCCAATACCAAGTAGTTACAGGATCATACATTGGTCATAATAGAAGTCCTCATATTTCCTGAGATTATAAACAAAAAAATTACAAAGGATTTTGTGATATTAAAAATACAGATGTGATCATTGTTGTATTGACTATATATGGCTCTTGTACTTGATATCGTTACAGTCGTATTTGTATAAATCCACCCATTTGTTTACATTCAGGAGCACTAGATTGCTGTTAGCGGTTAGTGATTGTATCCTTCTATGGTGTGTAGTGAAGCATGTTTAGCTATTCCTTATCTGTCAGGGATGATAATTGTAAAAAACATAGTTTATTTGTCGCTATTGGAGGCGACGATTAGTGATTTAAAAGTAGCTAAAATACTGTTGAGGGGCATTAGCCGCTAGATAGCCATGTTTTAAAGCACCGCTTGCAGAGCGGCGCTTCAGTGTTTATAGCTTCACCTTTATTGTTAGTTTTAATTTAAAATATGTCCGTTGTCCCTCTTCCAAAAGGATTCCAAAGCGTGGCCACCGCTGCTGCTCACTGCTCCCCTCACCTCCCAGGGGATGAAGAAGTTTCACCACACCTATTGTGTGTGTGACAATCATTGGTACTTTAACTTTAGTCTCAATTCTGTTTCTGCTTGTAAGTACTCTGTGTGTGCGTTGAGTCTCATATTACCAGCAATGTCACCGGGCGCGCATTCATATCCATGAAAAAGAAAATGCATTAATACTGCGGAACTTTATTAGTACCAGTATACCATACAGCCCAATTATGAGTACATCTAAAGTGTTGCTAATGATTAGGCAGAATTCCCCATATAAACCACTTCCTTCGCGATGCAACTATTACTGTATATCTGTTTCCTCACGGTCATCTAGCCACTTGAGGCGATAATAACGAAAGTAAAGTCATCCTGCTGCCACTCCGTTTACACAGGTGCTCGGATATCAAGTCAGACCCGCACCACTGAACCCCAGATTTGCAGCTCCAAGCGTGTGTGTTTGTGTGTGCATCAGCCTCATCTTGTCTTCGTTGGCAGGCGCAGAGCTTCAGAGCTGCCGCACGCAGTCGGAGATAATGTGTGACGTTGCAGCGGAACAAAGACAGTCTAATGCGCACGGAATCAATTATAACTATATCTGATATGGCACGCCTTTTCACATGTGAGTCCACCGAAGGGACTTGAGGCCACTGTTGGCACACAGCAGGGCGGACGACACCACACCTGCCATTTTGATACCATGCCGCTCCCTCCTGCGCAGTGGAATTGTAGCCTAGATTCAAGGAACAATTCCACTGAGCTTTAATTATCTGCTCCACCTGTCAACTTGACTGAGTTTCCTGGTGAAAAGTTATTTGACCTGATGGTAGCAGCATGCAGAGACTATTAGAAGTACCGTATAGGGTTGCACAATATAAATAATATACATTTGGCCGACGATAGAACATTTGATACTATCGTCATGTCGTAATACTATCATCATGTCGTAATAATGCATGTTGATGACACATTATAGCTGTGTCCCAATGTAGCGTCTTCGCAAGCGAGCTAGCAGACAACGTCGCTCCACAAACTATTCTTTTAGGTCAGCATGGTGGAAAATAAGCTAAGTTTTTTACAAGTAGGATGAGGAATATCTAAACATGCCACACTACACACTGTAGGAGGATACAATAAGCCATGCTAACTGCTAAGCTCGAGCTCTTCAATGTAAACAGAGGTGGGCGGATCAATACAAATATTGACAGTGACGATACCTAGTATCTGTATATATGGTTGATACTACAGTTTCTAGTCATTTTTGTTATTGTTTATAAAATCAAGTAAGAAGTACCTGGATACAGGAGGACTTTAAGGGCAAAAAAATGAGCATTTCATTCAGAGCTAATATTAGCGAATCATTTAAATAATCAATTGATATTATTGCACAGCCATCCTCTGTGTTTTTGTCTGATTATAATTGTGATCAAAAATGTAGTCATTCAATGATTTTTGACAATATTTAGTGTCAGTATCAGCCTTTTTACCCTTCCAACCATTTTTAACCAGCCTTTGTAACCCATGTTGAAATGGTTTTGTTATCATTTACATTCCAAATAATATATCTTGATTAATATCATTATCGCAGGAAGCTGCAATATAAAGGTGAATACTCCAAAAATGTGAATGTCGTGCAAAGGTTAGTTTATTCCAGCAATTAAATTTACAAAGTAAACTAATATATGACCTATCCATCCGTCCATCTTCTTCCGCTTATTCGAAGTCAGTTCGCAGGGGCAGCAGCCTAAGCAGAAAAGCCCAGACTTCCCTCTCCCGAGCTACTTCGTCTAGCTCTTCCCGGTGGATCCCAAGGTGTTCCCAGGCCAACTGGGAGATATAGTCTCTCCACCGTGTCCTGGGTCTTCCATGTGGTCTCCTACTGGTCAGACGTGCCCTAAACACCTCCCCAGGGAGGCGTTCGGGGGGCATTCTGACTAGATGCCCAAACCACCTCACGTGGCTCCTCTCGATGTGTACCTTAGTTTACCACAAGATATTTCAAGCCTTCTTTTGATTTAATTTCGATGATAATGGCTTACAGCTTTTAAAAACCTTGTATTGAAAATAAGATCACTTTGCATGTAATTAGTTTATATCGTGTATTAGTTTCACATTTGCAGTTGAATTGCTGCTGAATTTTTTTGTTTTACCTGTGTATCGCGATATAGATCTTCGTCAATATAGCTCATCCCTAGTACTCTATACAGAATTCATGCCAACCCACATTAATGTTCTTCAAATTATTTGAAACACACCAGTATGGACTTGGCCAAGTAGTTGAAAAATAAAGTTTTAGGACATAACATAAGAACAATCTTCCTTTTTCATTAGTGCTATCGAGTCCTGTCAACTAATTCCTACTCCTTAAACCTTTTTTCTGTAGGTTGTGCGCAGCCTTCTGATGTGCAGAATGGAGACCTGCTTAACCAGACCGAGGCCAACAGGGACTCCTTTCCTCCCGGCACTGTTCTGACCTATGGCTGTGAGCCTGGATACACTGCAGACGGCCCTACCAGCATCACCTGTGCCGATTCTGGTTCTGGATCCTGGTCCCATCAACCACGCTGCGTTCGGAGCAATGGTGAGCAGCTTGGCTTTCATGGAAATGCAAACAGGAACGTTTTAAACTTTTATTACACACCCCTAGTGTGTGTGTGTGCGTGCGTGCGTGCGTGTGCTGAACGAGAGGTAGCGTGTTTTCCTCCTCTGTGAAATAAGTCCGCTCTGGTATCTTTTTATGAAAAAAAGTCTGGTCTCATCACAATTAAAACTTGCCGTACTATGAAGCTTGCTTCGTCAATACTTCCAAACTTGTGAGAGCCATTAATGTACTCCTTGCAAATAGTCTCTTTTTTTTTGGCGCCACAGAGATTCCCTCCTTTTTTACACGCTGGTCTGTTGAGTTTTAGGGACTCATATTGAGTTGGCAAAATGGACCAATCTTGTGAAAACGCAAAAAAACACGGAAAAGAAGGTACACACGCCGAAGTAGTAAGTGACTAGTAGTACTGCAATGTGCAGCAAGGGAAGTGAATAAAATGCTGCATCCAGCTTTTTTTAATGATTGAAGCGTTCGGTAACATACACTTGGTTCGCACACAGAGGCACGTTTTATAACTTTGTAAATAAAGGGGTTCGTGAATTTTATTAGAGATGTAACGATAAACGATAAAACTCCCAACGGTTAGTATTATCGTTTTAAATAAAAATGATCAGAAAACCGTAATTCAAAACTGCACTTTGGTAACTCACGAATTGATTGGCGCCGGCTTGCTGGCTTTAATGCTAACATGAAAACAAGCGACATTACCGTCTTTCCCCATTAAGACACGACATTACACAATCTTAACGTATACAAACACTTTGTGTCTGAACAACTCAGCTATTCTTAAGCAGAGTGATTGTTCTATACATGAAGGAATAAAACGCTGAGGTGTCTACAACTGGAAGTGAACTCGCGTGACGTCACATGAACCGGAAGTGAAGCACCTTTATTAATAAAAAACACTCTACAACTTTTACTATATAAAAACGGAAGGAAAAAAACACATTTAAACATTCAAACTAAAATAATATGGCTTTTAAAAAGCTATGACAATATTTGTTTCTTCTGCTAAGAAAGTATATTGTGTGTCTATTTATTTGTTGTTTTTATGTAATAAAACTTAGTTAAAAGATTTCAGTGTGTGTAAGTCACCATAGTCACAGTCACCATACTGCGATAATAATGATAGCTGTGATAATTTCCATCCATCCATTTTCTACCGCTTGTCCCGTTCGGGTTTCGCGGGGGGTGCTGGAGTCTATCCCAGCTGCATTCGGGCGGAGGGCGGGGTACACCCTGGACAAGTCGCCACCTCATCAGGGCCAACACAGATAGACAGACAACATTCACACTCGTTTTCACTCACTAGGGTCAATTCCGTGTTGCCAATCAACCTATCCCGAGGTGCATGTCTTTGGAGGTGGGAGGAAGCCGGAGTACCCGGAGGGAACCCACGCAGTCACGGGGAGAGCATGCAAACTCCACACAGAAAGATCCCGGGCGCAGGATCGAACCCAGGACCTTCCTATTGTGAGGCAGACGTACTAACCCCTCTACCACCGTGCTGCCCTGTGATAATTTCGGTCACAATAATTGTGATATAACATTTTCATATTGTTACATCCCTACTTTATATATATACCCTTGTGGACACACACAAAACCACACAAACTGCATCCAGTCATACACTGCATGCATATACATAACTATATCTACAATCAAAGTTCAATATAACGCAGTCGTTGGGGTCCATAAAATCCTGATTGCGTTTACCCCAAGCGTGCGTTGTATAGAACCTTATTTTTACCTTTTTTTTTTTTCAAACTAATACAATAATACGATCCCGATTATTGGGGTGAAAACAGTGGGGGTTTGCAGACTTTACCAAGGCATAGTGGCTTTAGATTGTGAGTTCCTGTCTTGTTGAGGGTGAACAGTAGTGTGATTCTGTCTTTAAATTGTTTGAATCCTTCTCTGCGTTGTGCTTCGTTCTTGCTGGAGGGTTGAGACTGTATAATCCTATCTCGTCGCGGCTGTAGGGATGCATTTTATTTCAAAGGGACTTGCGTCCGTGATTCGTTTCAGAAACGACAACAACAACAAAAATGTTTTCTTCTTGATGTATATAGGCGGAGGAAAAAAAAGAGCCAAGCAAAGCCGAACACGGTGCAATCGAACTGTTATGTCTTTTAGGTAAATTTCACATTCATGAATGCAGAGTATTAGCATGCAAATCAAATATTTTTTGTTTTGTTCTGAATTAAAAAATGTTTACAACTGACTAATAATGACAAAGGAAAACATAAAGGCCATGATAACCTCCCACGTTATAAAAATAATAATAAAAACGATAACCATCCCAATGTTATCCCTTGCAGATGTTATGTTTCTTGTTTTTGTTAGTTTTTTGTTATTTGTTTCTCCTTTGTTTGTGTGTTACAACTTCCTGTTTATGTACAAAATACTTGATTGTCATAATTGTAATTGTTAAATGTCTGTATTGCACTGCTATTAAAATTGAAATATTTAAAAAAAAAAAAAAAAAAAGCAGAACAAACATTTCTCGCATCTGCTTTGCGTCGCTGCCGACGTGAATGACAGATTGTGCTCACACGTCACAGAATCGGCCGGGCACTATCCAACTGTAGGTCGATACAGTATTTATAGTCGATAATTTGGTGAAAAAGTATTCGGTTTACTCTGGTGGGAAAAACCGGCGAAAATTCGGGGTCCATGGCACGACGGCATTTTAAAGAAAATTGCATTATATCGGACCACGTTAGATGGAACTTTAGCTGTATATCTAGTAGGGCTGTGACTCTTTGGCACCACACGATTCGATTCAATTCTTGGTTCAGAATCGATTCTCGATTTAAAACGATTCTCAATTCAAAATCAATACTTTTTTAAAACATTGGATGCCAGTTCAATGATTAACTCCATTTCTCCATAAAATAAATGAACAGATGTAAAAAAAAAAAAAGTATATTACAAACTGTGTTTGTTTAATAAAATTCTACCCAAATATTTAATAAAGTCAAATACCAATAAGGCAACAAGAGAAGTATCACACACTCTTTTGTAAATAAATCTGTACAGCAGATATAGGCATCTACATCAACAACAACAGACAGATTAAATACATTTTAAAAAAATTAGTTTTTTTTTTTTTTTAATCCATTCAGAATTGCTACAAATAAGAATCGCGATTCATTTAAAAATAAAACAATTTTGGCACCTCTAACATCTAGTGCTTTATATCACAGTGGCAGGATTGTCCTTGTAAACCAGCGGGGCATCTCACCCAGACTGTTTTTCTGCACAGTGGGTCATGATAGTGAGAATGAAAATCTTCTCCCGCAGTGTGTTCGCCCCCCACTGAACCGGAAAATGGCGGCTACCGCTGTCACCCGCCGTCCTGCCACCACCTCACCCACAAGACCGTCATCGAGTACTTCTGCGACGAGGGCTACGCTCTGAAAGCAGACTACAAGTTCCTCACCTGTCTGAACGGCGAGTGGGACGCTCCCATGCAGATTAGCTGTCGACTCACGCAAGGTTCGACACCTCAACAAGTGTTTTTCGAGGTACCTCGTTCTGTCGTGGATTTCATCGTTTCCTTTTTATTTATTTTTCATCCCACAGACAAGGAGCCAAGCTCCCCTCTTGGCATACCTGCTCTGTCTATTGTGGCGTCCACTGCGAGCTCAGTGGCACTCATCCTGCTTTTAGTTGTGCTGTTTGTTCTCGTGCAGCCAAAACTCAAGTCGTTCCATCACAGCAGGTAAGACGGACACATTGTATTTTTACACAGTGCAATTTCCTGCATACTGGAATCCAATGTCATGCCAGCAAAACTGTCCACATAACTAGTAATTACTTAGGGGAAAGTGCTTGGACAATGGAAAGCCCCTCTGTCATGCCGAAGATGATTATTGCTGCTGGTTTATGCATAACACATTTTCACAGTCATGATTTACTTCCATAGGGAGGTACTAACTTGCAGCCACATTTGCACATCATGCCTATCAGAAAGTCTAAGCGCATTGCTTCACATTTGCTTAAATATATATTTATATAAGATAAGGCTGTGGACATATGAAAGAAAAAAACAGCTAACACCTTGTAAAACATTCAGTCTGACTCCTGGCATTGCTTCCCCTAATGGACACGACTGCAAATCTGTTCCCAGTAAAGCTGTCTTCATCCAACAGATTGCTGCAATAAAACTGCTAAATAAAGTGCCATCATTGTTCGAGGTCACATTGCCCATCACTTTTTGTACCTCAAGTGGCTCTCAACCACTTTTTTTCATCTTTTCAAAATGTCAGGACACATTTAAACATGTTTCTTTTTTTATTTTATTTTTTATCAAACTGTTCTTGCCCAGAAGCTGGGACTTTATGTAACGGATGCCAGCTGGTGTGGCTTGAAGGTTGAAGTTGTGTATATAGTTGTTCAACAGGCATGTGCACATATAGAGTCATCTCATCTTCTGCTGGAGCCCTTCTTTTCCTAATTTATTTAAAAGGGCCCTATTGTGCAAAACCAACTTTTCTTACCTATTGGTACCTGCTTTTATGTATTTGTGCCTAAGTTGCAAAAATTCGAAATCAAACCATAGAGCCATGTCGGAGAAATGTATGAAACAATCTTGCCTTCCTTCATACTTCTTCCTTACAATCTGTTTGGAATTTGCCCAAATTTTGACGTTTAGCCCAAGTGTGACATAAGCGGGTTATCCATATATGGTATAAATTTACCGCCATTGTAGTCCGATGCTGTAGTCAATAAGCTCCTTCTTTTTCTCTCTCCTCTTGTTGTGGGGCAGACTGGCTCGTATATACACATGCATCCGCCGCTGTTCCCAATTCTAATACAAATTAGCACATAGTTCGAAATTATATCTGTCAGTAAACTCGCTATGGGAGCGCTAAAAACTACAACATGGATGGGGGGAGAAGACGCAGTCGAAGTTGAGCCACGTAAATAAGACCGCCATTCTGAAGAGACGGTCAGAAAGCAGCTTGAAGATGGTCTGTAAAACATAATCTATGCAACATTTAGACCAAAGAACCACCTTTACATTACGTAGACCACAGGGAAGTGTTTTAAATGTTGAAAAAAAAAATCATAATATAACTGATTTAAATCAGTAAAAAATTATCATAGCAAGGGAGTTATCCATTTTGACAGGAGAGTAAACAGGCAGGCACATAATTGTGTTTTAATTAATAAACAGTTTTGCTTTTCTACAAATTAGACAACTTCCCTAGTTTTGTTTCAGTTAAAATCCTGATTATTGTGATTAAAGGTGGGTCTTAAAGGGGTCATATTATGATTTTTTTTCTACTTTTAAAACACTTCCTTGTGGTCTACATAACATGTAATGGTGGTGCTTTGGTCTAAATGTTGCATATATTTTGTTTTACAGACCGTTTTCAAGCCGTTTCCGGACCGCCTCTTTAAGATGCTCCGTTTTGCGGGTGGTCTCATTGCGTGTTCTATTAATCTTGGACGTATGAAGTCGAAGCTGGGAATGACGAGCCGAGTTGTGAGTGTTCCAGTTAGGAGGTCGGCCACATCCATGCAAGCTATTCCTGCGCTTACCTTATATGATTATTAACAACTAAAGGAAAAATATGTGGTTCTTCTGCAACCTTCAAAGAGGATGGATGCAGAGGAAACACAGACGCTATTGCTTGCGATGTAGAATGTATAAAACACATGAAAGATTTTAATTTACCCTCCAGTAACATTACCATATGTAAACGTCCAACAATACACTGTATGTGGCAGATTTAATGCGACAAAAAAATAGTCAGAAGAGCTTCTATTATTGTGTACACTGACGACTCTGCGGCTTTCCGAGTGGGAAATCAGACTTCAGGGAGCGTTCCAGTTAAAATTTCCCACTAGAAACCCGGAAATTCCGACTTTCTAATACAAATGGAACACACTGTTATTTACATGCCTCTCCCAGGCCAAGCCCCCTTCGATTGCGTCTCCACCCCATGTTGTAGTTTTTAGTGCTTCCGTACGGAGTCTACTGACAGATATAAATTAAAACTATACGCTACTTTTTAGCGTAGGATTTTAGCATGTACGAGCCACTCTGCCCCACAACAGGAGGTTAAATAAAAATAAGGAACTTATTGACTTGGGTAAACCTATATGGAGATATCCGCTGACGTAACTATGGCAAAGTATGTCACTAAAGTCTCAAATTCCCTACTGCTTGGAGGTGTGGAGCAAAGCAAGATTGTTTTATAAAATGCCTTCATTGTTTGATATCACATTTTTAGGACTCATGGGGATCCCAAACACACAAAAACATTTACCAAAAGGTAGAAAAGGTTTATTTTGCGTGATTAAATCCCTTTAAAGCCCTACTGAAATGAAATGGTTTTATTTAAACGGGGATAGCAGATCCATTCTATGTGTCATACTTGATCATTTCGCGATATTGCCATATTTTTGCTGAAAGGATTTAGTAGAGAACATCGACGATAAAGTTCGCAACTTTTGGTCGCTGATAAAAAAAAAGCCTTGCCTGTACCGGAAGTAGCGTGACGTCGCAGGTTGAAAGGCTCTTCACATTTTCCCATTGTTTACACCAGCAGCGAGAGCGATTCGGACCGAGAAAGCGACGATTACCCCATTAATTTGAGCAAGGATGAAAGATTCGTGGATGAGGAACGTGAGATTGAAGGACTAGAGTGCAGTGCAGGACGTATCTTTTTTCGCTCTGACCGTAACTTAGGTACAAGGGCTCATTGGATTCCACACTTTCTCCTTTTTCTATTGTGGATCACGGATTTGTATTTCAAACCACCTCGGATACTATATCCTCTTGAAAATGACAGTCGAGAACGCGAAATGGACATTCACAGTGACCTTTGTCTCCACGACAATACATCGGCGAAGCACTTTAGCTACGGAGCTAACGTGATGGCATCGGGCTTAACTGCAGATAGAAACAAAAGAAATAAACCCCTGACTGGAAGGATAGACAGAAAATGAACAATACTATTAAACCATGGACATGTAACTACACGGTTAATGCTTTCCAGCCTGGCGAAGCTTAACAATGCTGTTGCTAACAACGCCATTGAAGCTAACTTAGCTACAGGACTTCACAGAGCTATGCTAAAAACATTAGCTATCCACCTACGCCGGCCAGCCCTCATCTGCTCATCAACACCCGTGCTCACCTGCGTTCCAGCGATCGACGGAGCGATGAAAGACTTCACCCGATCATCGATGCGGTCGGCGGCTAGCGTCGGATAGCACGTCTGCTATCCAAGTCAAAGTCCTCCTGGTTGTGTTGCTGCAGCCAGCCGCTTATACACCAATCCCACCTACAGCTTTCTTCTTTGCAGTCTTCATTGTTCATTAAACAAATTGCAAAAGATTCACCAACACAGATGTCCAGAATACTGTGGAATTTTGCGATGAAAAGAGAGCTTTTTGTATTGGATACAATGTGTCCGAATACTTTCGTTTCAACTATTGACGTCACACGCATACGTCATCATACATAGACGTTTTCAACCGGAAGTTTCGCGGGAAATTTAAAATTGCACTTTATAAGTTAACCCGGTCGTATTGGCATGTGTTGCAATGTTAAGATTTCATCATTGATGTATAAACTATCAGACTGCGTGGTCGGTAGTAGTGGGTTTCAGTAGGCCTTTAAGTGGAGCTACAACGTCAGGTGAGATAGAATTGTTGTATATTATTTGTGTCATGCTGTACAGTACACTTTTTTTTTTTACTCAATTTGATAATTTGAGATTATATTTGTTACTTTATAAGTCAAAAGTATCCTGCTGTGATTTTTTTCTGGCTTGAACACTTGCCCCCTAAAATGTCTGTGCACGTGCCTGGTGTTGGACATAAGAAGATCCTAACAAAGTGTTCGACATGTTAACATTTTTTGAAATGAAAAGTGAAATACGAGCACCGCCTTTGTATTTTCTTTGGCGGTGATCAGACGCCACAAATGATTTGATCCAGCGTTCTTCAGCTCATTGGTTGTGCAACAGGCCAGATATCTTAGCTTAGCTTAGCGCAGACAGCAAAATAAAAGGATAAATAAAGGGTTTGTACAGTCACAAATGACTGCGGGGTTCCTTCCACCCCTGACCCTGCTTCTGTGATGAGGTCTGGCCTGCCTGTATGACTCACTCCGTCTGTCTGTCCACCAGGAGGGAGCAAGGAGTCTCAGGCCAGTCTGGGTCCATCATGGTCGAGGGCGTTCAGGTGGCACTGCCTTCCTACGAAGAGGCTGTGTATGGAAACGGTTCGGGCCCACCTCCTCCTCCGCCGCCGCCCCTGGCTCCTCCCGAGTCCAGAGTTCCAATCGTTCTGTCTGAGGGACTCCCTCAGGGGGCCGCAGGAGGCCAAGGCTCTAGCCGAAGCCGCCAGCATAGAGACTTAGACTTCTGTCTCCCATCCACCTCGTCCTCGTTCCCCTCCCACCATCGTGCAGAGACTGTGCTTGTGCATGAGGCCCCCTCATCGTCCTCTTCTTCCTTATCTTCGTGGGCTAGAGAGCACCCTGGGGGTGCTTGTGCAGCCCCTCTACCTCTACGTAGAGACTCCGAGAGCAGCGACCAGCACAGTCTTCTCTCCGTCACCTCTGCAGATGACTTTTCTGACGGTAAGGCCAGACACCCAATTTCTCTAATATGCACATTTCCAGCAGATAGTACAGTTTAGTTCAATTTGTGTGAGTGGGCTTTTGTAAGATTTTAAGATTATTTTCCTGCCATTTAACTGTAAAGATTATGAAAACAAGGAGTCCTAAATGTTGATATTTAGGTTGTATTCACCCACGTGACTTTTGAAGGGAAGTGAACAAAGTGGTGGGCCACTAAACCAACATGGCTCCTGTGCAGCCAACAGAGTGCAAACTATCTTGAGTACGCACATCAGTTTTTCTTAACGATACGGCCAAGGCCCATTTAGAGGGCCACCAAAAAATATCCGTTCCTTAGCTGTGGTCCGTATTTGCCGCAGCGGTAGTCTGTTGTGATACACTTTTCCAGCACTTGTGGCAGTAATAACAATATCAAACAAACAGAAGAAGTCTGGAGTCATAGAGAAGTTTCTTAAGCGCAAAAATTATAACTGAAGTTGTGAAGCTGTATTTTCATTTGCACTTTAATTTTATTGACAGTTTATTTCATTAACATATATGTGTGTGTATATATTTGTAATGTATTATTAATTTAGTTAGAATTATTCATTTTATTGTTTTGCACTGCATAAATGTATGTGATTAGTATGGTATTTGTTTTTTCAATAAGCTTAACCTTAAACTGTAAGATATATACTGTTAGATATAACAATTTAATACGATTAAATTCATGAGTAGGATTACTAATTCAGTGTTAATATTTGAGTATATATATATATATATATATATATATATATATATATATATATATATATATATATATATATATATATATATATATATATATATATATATATATATATATATATATATATTAGGGCTGCAACTAACGATTAATTTGATAATCGATTAATCTGTCGATTATTACTTCGATTAATCGATTAATAATCGGATAAAAGAGACAAACTACATTTCTGTCCTTTCCAGTATTTTATTGGAAAAAAACAGCATACTGGCACCATACTTATTTTGATTATTGTTTCTCAGCTGTTTGTACATGTTGCAGTTTATAAATAAAAGTTTATTAAAAAAAAAAAAAAAATTTGCCTCTGGGCATGCGCATAGCATAAATCCAACGAATCGATGACTAAATTAATCGCCAACTATTTTTATAATCAATTTTAATCAATTTTAATCAATTTAATCGATTAGTTGTTGCAGCCCTAATATATATATATGTATCTTTCATCAGACTATTAATCGAAGTAATAATCGACAGATTAATCGATTATCAAATTAATTGTTAGTTGCAGCCCTAATATATATATATATATATATATATATATATATATTTATAATTTATATTTATTCATGAAACAGACATTTTTTATTAACAAGTTAAAGGTGTTTAATAAAAATACAAGCCTGATTAACACATAGAATCCTTTCTTTCATGAAGACAAGAATATATATTGATGTATTTCCTGATTCTGATGACTTGCATTAAATGGAATCAGACTAGAATCACAGTAGTGCTGATAAGTTCCACATTTTCAAATTTACATTATGGAGGTGAAAAAAAGTCCCGCTTTCTGTCCAACACCACATGAAAGTAGTTGTTTTTTGGCATCTTATTTGTCCAGCTTCCTTACTCGTTTTTACACACTTTACTAGACATACATTGACGGCAAACTCAGTAGCTTTCTAGCTTGCCTGCGCTACCTTTCTGAGACTCTTATTTTGTTAGCGCAGGCAGGATGGAGCAGCACTCTTATTGTGAAGACAGGAACTGTGCGATCGGTCTTTAGGCTTTTGACAGCAGGTGTGGCGCGAGAGTCTGTTGAAATAAAAAGTGCAGCCAGCGTCATCTCCGAAGATCCTCGGGTGCGGTGAATGTCAATCAAGTGACGAAATTAACGTCTAGGGAAGATTAATAATCGCTTATTTTTTGGTGTATTTTTTTAAAGCCTGGCTGGCGATCAACTGACACACCCTCCACGATCGACCTAATGGGCACCCCTGGTCTAAAACAACGCCAACATAGGGCATTTTTCTTCAAGAAAGGCCAGAACGCTCTGACAACAGACGCTCGCTGGCCCACCACTTTGAGTCTCGCGTATTTAACGAGCCGAACGTGACGTCAGGTGAATACAACCTATTGAGGTTGTGTTTTAAAAAGCTGGTTTTAACCAAATCTGTGCAATAATTAGTTGGTTTAGTGCTTGCAAGTGTATGTGGCAGCATTGTTGGGTTTAGTGTGGCATGAGTCTTGTGTGTGGAAGCCCAGGATTTAGTGCTATGCCCCTTTTTCTACTGCTTTTGTCATTAACTGCTCTGGCATGATAACTGTAGAATCACCACTCACTTCCAATCCTGTGTTGTCTCCTTGCAGATATTCCTCTGCTGAAGGAAGCATGAAGCAGTCCCCTGTCTCCCTCTGCTGACCAGGACCGAGTGTGGCTGTCACCCCCCTCCCTCAAAAAAAAAAACACCCCTCAAAGGGCCAGCAGAGACAAGGACTATGCCCCGGCAAAAATAAAACAAAAAAACCCATCTTTGTCCGTTGCTAGCGACGCAGAGCAAAGCCATCAGCCAGTACTTCCCGCAGGAGCACCACAGGATCCAAGTCGGAGCGTAAAAATCCTTTGTATCAAACATATTGAGTCAAGGCGGCGTGCTTCAGGCTTTGTATCACCGTGCACATGCTCCATCTGATGTTCCTGGCACCGCCGCGTCCTCACTTGTCTTCCCGCTCTACTTGAAGAGTTGTGAGTGACAGCTGGATGTTGTCGGCCGTCTTTGAGAATGCTGCATGTTGGATTTTTGTTTTTTGATATATATATAAATATATATATATATATATAGTGATGTCTTTCACTGCACCGTGGCCCACTCTGAATTACGCATGAAGCCTCTTCTGTGTGTCTCTCTCGGCATCCACAACCTAAGAGCTGCGTTGGAACTTTTTCCCCAGACCACAAAGAAGGCTTTTCTTTGCGCCCAACATGGGATTTCTTCTTTGGCATGAGTAAGGATTGTTGTTTTGCTTCCAAGGAGCGATGAAGACACAACCGGACTCGTACGCAAGAAGCGAGACACGGCGATACGCCAGCTGGGAGGCTGATTGGTCATGACTTAAAACAAAATATCCTTTCCTGCTGTATTTATTGTGTCACTTTGTTTTGCTTTGGTGAGTCTGACTTGTGAGTGTATGCCTATTTGTGTGTGTGTGTGAGCAGGATGTAGTAACATCCCCCCCACTCTTCAGATGATATAGTCTGTCTCCACGACATCCCATGTTGCTTGGCATATAAGAAAACACCAACAATCAAGCACATGCGTATTAATAATCAATCTTCATCATTTGTGCTGACTGGCGCCTCCCTGGAGTAATGGCGGAAAACACCACACAATTATTGACATAACTGCAACTGGTTGCAGTGAAATAAATATGTTTTGTTGTCCCCAGCACATAATACAGTACCTTCCAGAGCCGAGAGAATCATGTTTTATGTCGCCGCTCAGTGGCGACCACACACATCCCCTTAGAAGGTCTTAATAATTGTTCAGTCAAACCCCATGTGAGATATCTTGATCTTTTGTGGCGCTTTTATTATTATTGCTAACAGAATGTTGCCTTACACCTGTACATTGTTTTTTCTCCGTGTATTATCTTAAAGCATCGGCATTGGTTGCGTCTCACTATTTGTTGTCCCCAAAGGCCTTACTCTATTCTTTTCTATTCTATGCATACTATTGTTTATTTATCAGTCTTTTTTTGTTGTTGTCCATCTTTTTCTGTCCTTACTTTGGTTTCCAGCTACTGTGACAATGATTTTTATGCGCCTCTATATGTTTCATTATTGCTTTACCTCCCCTTCTGCTACCTGGTGTTAAAAAATATTATGGGGTTAAACTTTTAAAAGAAACAACTAATGTTGTGTCCAGAGGCACTGTTGTACAGTGTTTAGTTCTTGAAAATAACAGTCCACATTTTGGTTTGAATGCTTTCAGCTTCTGATCTTCCCCTGTAATGGCAGTGGGTGTGAGAATAGTAATTTAATATTTGTAAAAAGTTTAATTTAATTTTACAGTGTGTATATAACTTTCTAATTAAAAGCTTTCTTTTGAATGTGGTGTTTGTTTCCAATGTGTTGTAAATATAGTTGATTGTAGTTACCATACAGTAATATTATCTATTGATAATTTACTATCAATGAATTAATAATTCAGTATTTTTGTTTAATCATAAAAGTATGATCATTAGCTATTATTTCCTGTCAGTTACACATCCAGCCACACGTATGGATTTAGTTCTAATGTCGATTAGTTTTATGATTTATATATTTTATTCGATTTAGGGTCTGCTTGAATTTCCTGTTTGTAACAAAATTGCGGTGCTGTGTTTTAAGTTAACGACATCCAGTGGCAAGCAATGGAAATCCGAGTGAACCAATTCGGTCAGTGTGTGTTTTGGTCTTTTAATTTTCGTTTCACGAACTTAAATTGAAAATAAAAATGTATTCAAATTTCATTTTGAGAAAAAAAACCAACTCGTTTTTCTATTTTGGTGTCGAAGAGCAATAACAATATCTAAAATCGGTTTGAGTTTCATTTTATATTTCATTTAACAAACATTAAAATTCCTGGCAAACGGAAACTAAAGCACACCAAAACGGATGATTTTTCGTACTCTGACACCGGAAGTTTTTATTTTCAAAGTAAAAGCCGGGATAATACAGTGACGAAAATGTATTTTAAGCCCTCAACATATTTTTTTATCAACAAGGACCGACATCTACAGAAATCTCCGCGCACATATCACAGGAAATTGGAGGCAAACGTATTTGATCACTTACCATGATACAACACTTAAGTACAGTATTTCCTACCGGCCTGTCCGCGGTCCTTCAAAATAGTCACTTCCGGTTTCGGAATATGGAATTGTTTTAGTTCCTGTTCATACGTGCGAAGAGATTTATGTACATGTCATTCCTTGTTGTGGGATGTCTACAATAATTTCGGCTCCAAATACACCTTAGCCAGTCACAGGCACACGGGTCCGATGTAATTATGCCCGATTTCACTTTGAAAATAAAACTTCCGTCGTCTGAAAATGGGGAAAAAAACTTATTTTTTTTTCGTTTCTTTTTACTGGGTATTTTATTTTTGTTACGTGAAATATATTAGTAGTAGTAATTATTGGTCTTTGACACCAAAAAAAGAACACTTAATTTTTAGATTTTCTTTTTTTTTTGCATTCTAAAATCCATACATCCATTTACTAACGCTTGTCCCTTTTTTTGGAGTTGCGGGGGGTTGCTGGAGCCTATCTCAGCTGCATTCGGGCGGAAGGCGGGGTACACCCTGGTCGCCACCTCATCGCAGGCATTCTAAAATGAAATTCAAATAAACTAATGTTTTTTTGTTTTTCAATGTCCATTGATGAAAAGAAATCCAATGACCAAAACATATTCGGCCCGTGTTCATTCTATTTCAAAATCTTAAATGCAAATCAAAAAACTAATTTCGGACCATTTTTTATATTTTCAATTTCTGAAACAAAAGTTGGACAACTATTTAATGAGACTTTTTTTTAAAGAACAATAGGATGCTAAAAACACGCTAAACGCAAAGGAAAAGCTAAAATACTGCTTCCGGTTCAATTTGCCATCACACACATAAACACATTTTGTTTTGTTTTGGATGAACATTTTTTTCCCTGTTTTGTGTTTATCTGGAAACATTAAAACCCATGAAAGGAAAACAAATTGATGGCAATATTTTTTTTAATGAAAATCAACTCTTTTTTGTTTGTTTTAAAATCTGCCATATATAATAACAATAGAAAAACAGCCCTAATTTTGTTTTTTGATTTGGGTTTCAGAATTGTAAATAAAATGAACTGACGGTACACGAACCATATTCTGACCCGAGTCCCACTTCGGCTTTTTCCGTCTTCTGCAGTGTCACGTGGGCTGATTTGTATACAGGTTGCCTTGAGGCGTGCGCACAACCTCCATTTTGTTTCCTCTTGCCTTTCGACGACGCTGGTGAGAAGCACACCGAGAGTCCCCTCAACGCAAACGCAAGGTATTTACATTTGGAAACATTGTTTACAACACCGAATTTTATGTTTAAATCTTACATTCGCTGAACGTTATTGTAGTCTATCGCGGTTTGTTTGAACATACGTAGCAGTTAGGCCGCGCTAGCGAGCTAACTAGCTAGCTTGCTAGCTAAACGGCGGTAGTCTAGCAAATCGTGTGTAGTGAAAAAGCAGCAATTTAACCGTGTTTGCTGAATAATGCTGATTATGTCTTTATGTTTGCAGAATCACCCATTTAAACATGAGTGGATCTCGTATATTCATTGGCCGCCTAAGCCCTAATGCAAGGGAGAAGGATGTGGAGAGGTTCTTCAAAGGGTATGGCCGCATCCGGGACATTGATCTGAAGAGAGGCTTTGGCTTTGTGGTGAGTCCCGTACAGGAAGAAATATTCACCTAATACTGTAAAATATCAATGATATAAAATACTATTCGAGTTGAGTTGAATAAATGCTTAACTGATATTAAAAAGGTAAATCTTTCAACTGTTAACCACTCCTGTCTGTATTCTTTTTTATCACCAACAGGGGGCGACCTCACTTGTTGCATAAAAAAAAAAAAATTCGTTATTTACTGTTCTGGCTTTGAAATGTTTTTTTTCCCCCCTCAAAGTAGACCAGTATACAGGGTATTTTGGTAGGTTACTTGTATGGCAGGCTTGGGCAATTGTTATGACCCTGGGGCCACATTTAGAGAAAAAAATGTGTCTGGGGGCCGGTATGTCTATTTTTAGGAACACTAATACAAAACCTCACAATTATGTCTGATTGAATGCTAAAAATGTTATGACAGACCGCCTTAAAAAAACGTAATGGAATTTTACATTTTTCTATGAACGATAAAACACTGAATATTGCAAAAATATGAATGTCACACCCCCTTTCGATCAACATATATTTTACAATCAAGTGAAACGCAACAAAAATGCAACAAACTGTGAAATATGAACGCTAAGGGTACAAAATAAACCCACCTACAATCTGATACATCACTAAGCTTTAGAACTTTATTGTGAAAATCTCCTTCCGCATCTTTGGAAACGCTTCCCGCCCACACTGTTTCGTGCCTCGTCTGAGCTGCTGTGACATAGATTACCATAGTAACTAATTAGATGACCATACTAACTAATTAGATTACCATAGTAACTGGTATATCATCCATAAGCGCATACCATAGTAACTAGTATATCATCCATAAGCGCAGATTCCAACCATTGAAATACTTTGTATAGTTCAAGACTTGCGGTCCTTAGAAAACATCACTGCACATCATAATGGCAGCTAGTTTCCATCTTAAGATCTAAAAAAATTATTTGGGAATGTCCGGCGGGCCAGATTGAAAAGCTTAACGGGCCGCATGTGGACCCCGGGCCTTAATTTGCCCAGGTCTGTTGTATGGTGTAATTTGTGACAATTGGTCAGGTTAATGCTTCAATGAGTATGGTGCTGTATTAGGGCTGAGCCAATAAAGCGCCACCAATGTATTTCGCGATAGACATGTAATCATTATCAATAAAAAATGTGTGATAAATTGTTACATATGTTTATTTAATTTTGGGTGGGGGGAAAAAAAAGGGAAGTTAGGAACAAAGTTGCTCATGCTATGGTAAACCTGTAAAGCAAGAAGTGATCACTGAGCAATGGGAGTGACACGCAAACAGCCAGTCAGGTAACAGTATCAGCTATCTAGTGTCATTGTGCTATGTTGTCTCACTGTTGATTCTCTGCCTGGAGTGAAAGGAGAAACTAAAAATGAGTGGGGCACAGGCCAAAGAAATTGACGATAAAACAGAAAAAGTCACCTGGATTGTATGGCAGTTTATTATTTGGAATTTTTTTAAACGGACCAGTCTTTAGCCGCACTCACCTCTTTTCTTTGCAACCTTTGTCTCTTCCCTATTCAGGTATAAGGAAACAACAGGTAGGAACTAAAGTGCAGGACTATACAGCTAAATGACTAAATATAGCTACTTTAAAATAATAATTTGGTCCAATGATATTTAAATAATAATTACTGTAAAACATAAATTCCTTACCATAACTAATTATGAATAACAGTCCAAATGAATTGTTACACGGCTGTAACTTCCTGGAACTAAACCTGCAAAAAATAGTTCTTCTCAGGTCTCTCTATGTATACATTTTCACACTATGCACTAGGGGTGTAACGGTACGTGTATTTGTATTGAACCGTTTCGGTACGGGGGGTTCCGGTTCGGTTCGGCGGTGTACCGAACGAGTTTCCACACGGACATATTAAGTAGCGTAACGCAGTAACAATGCATTGTTTACTCAAAATACCGGACATTTGAAGCATTTAAGAAACTCCGCCCTGACAGCTCCGCAAAAGAGGACATGTCCGGTGAAAAGAGGACGTATGGTCAGTCTATTGTAGCCCGTTAGCTGCTAGCATGCCGCTAACGGGCTACAATAGACTGACCATACGTCCTCTTTTCACCGGACATGTCCTCTTTTGCGGAGCTGTGCGGGCAGAGTTTCTTAAATGCCTCAAATGTCCGGCATTTTGAGTTAGGGTTGCGTGTATTTTCAATGTACGTTCAAGGTTAAGAAGGGGTTAAAAACAAAACAAATTGTACATGGAGCAGCATTCGTGAGGGAGGAGCAGAGACAGAGAGAGCGAGAGAGTAATGATAAACGCGCATGCGTCGCCAGGCTCTGCTTTTTATCCATAAATTTATCAGATTACATTTTTTATTATCTATAGCAGGGGTGTCAAAAGTGTGCCCCGGAGGCCATTTGCGGCCCACAGCTAATGTTTTAAAGGCCCACGGCACATTCTAAAAATACTATTAAAATAAACAAAACCATAACAAAAGTGAAATAAAAAAGCTTAAAGGTTAAATGTAATTTAGAAAAATTTGCAATGTTGACTAATAAAACAAAGCTGTTTTTTTTTTTCTTTCAAACTGTCATTGCTCAAAACATAATATTGAATCAAAATCAATGTTATTATGAATTATTGACCTATCCAAGGTTCCGATTACTTCACATCAAATATTCCCCTAAGAAAAATATTTCTGGTGGAAGATTTTGCAATTTTGGTAAATAAATAACCCAAAAATTAATATTTTGTTGTTTTCTTACTGTACCGAAAATGAACCGAACAGTGACCTCTAAACCGAGGTACGGACCGAACTGAAATTTTTGTGTACCGTTACACCCCTACTATGCACTATTTTGTTATACTTTATTAAACATTTCTTACATGTTTCTTATTTTTGCACCTTCATTTTAAGAGATTAGGTGTTCAGTGTGATTTTAAAATTGTGTTTACCGTACAGGGCCCGAGAGGTATGTATTACTCATCAGTTAATCTATATTAAAGTACTGTATTTTTCAGACAATAGGGTGCACCGGTTTATAAGGCGCGCTGTTGATGAGCAGGTCTATTTTCATACATAAGGTGCATTAAACGGCTCATATTATGATTTTTATTCCCGACATTTAAAACACTACTTTGTGGTCTACAATGCAATACTATGCAATAGTCGTTCTTTGGTCAAAATGTTGCATTGATTATGGTTTACAGACCATCTTCAAGCCGCTTTCTGCACGTCTCTTCAGGTCTTATTTACATGCCTCCACTTAGATAGCGTCTTATCCCCGTCATCTTTGTTGTACCGGTAGTTTTTAATCGCTTCCAAAGCGAGGCTACTCACAGATATAAGTTAGAACTTTATGCTACTTTGTATGAGAAATGGCAACAGTGGAGAATAAATGCCCCACAACAATAGGATAGAGAAAGAGGAGCTTATATACAATGGTGGACGCTTGCAAATGTTTGGAACTTACCGGTATGCAGATATGAAATACACATCAACAGATACCAAGAAGTAAGAAAATTTGCTTTTGCATAATATTGCAAAACAAAACGCTAGATAATGTCTCCTAATAGATGCCATTTTGGGGTCCCTATACACACACAACCATAATACCCATATGTTGAAGCACACGTCTGACTACGGAAGCCGTAATGCGCCAACAATCCATCAAGCAGTTTGGGTTTGTAGCTTACCAAAGTCGTAATAAAATATTTTAACATGTTTTTGAGCGCTGTGTGTAATGTTTTATATTCTCAATGAAACATCAAAGTTTTGGGCTTGCTTGCCAGCGTCATTTTTGAACAGACATTAACTTGCCGTCCACACATCTCTTATGTGTGACTGCCATCTACTAGTCACACTTATCATTGCACCATGTATCAAATAAAATTGCTTTGAAGTCTATAAGTACAACAATAAATTAAATTGTACATTAGGTGCACCAGGTTATAAGGCTCACTCTCGATTTTTGAGAAAATTAAAGCATTTTAAGTGCGTCTACATACGGTATTTAAATTATTGGTCTGTTCAACTTAAATGTCACAAAAATCCATCAAAATGAAAAAGGCAGTGATTTTTAGCATATGAATATGGCCTTGTTTTTTTTTGTAAGTTTTTGCTGACGTCTCGACAAAGAAGCATTATCCAGGTTTCACCAAATAAAATCAAAACTGAAGTGCAACAAAATACATAACTGAATAGCAGGCAGTGTACAAGCAAGCGTATTCACAAGGCTGTTGGTCACTCTCCGCTAGGGGAGGGCTCTGGTGTGATAATGTGCTTTTTCCACTAGTATTTTTTAAATCTACGGGTAAATAAATAAATGGGTTATACATATATATATATGTACATATATATATATATACATGTATATATATATAGCGCTTTTCTACCTTCAGGGTACTCAAAGCGCTTTAGGTCCCAATGATTGATCAACGGATTGGTGCCCCTCGCTGTAGTGCTTCAGGGTGTGCTGTCCAATGTTACCTATAATTTGTCATGTGTGTGAGCAAACGCACAAACTCCTTAAGCATTCAGTGGAGCACACTTGAACAACGTCAGATGTGCACAATGTGGCCACACCAGCATCACACCTGACCTCATAACAATTTAAATGTTTTATTATGATAATAAAATGACACCAGTCATTTTCATGAGATAATTTTCTGATATAAGTGATTTGGCCCTCCTTAAAATGAATATAACAACGACAAAAAAAATATTCATAAGCTATGTGCTCGTATTGTATGTCTAGCTGGGTGTCCTGCCTTGGAAATAAATGTTACTCCTTTCAGAGATCACATTTAGTTCCTGTAACTTTCTGTCTGTAAAATACATCTTTCTATTAGCATTTATGAAATCTAGTGACAGCATTTCAGGATTATTATCCTTACATTAACATTCTTAATAAATGGCAGTAAAATAAACACATCTGATTGAGGACTCATAGTGTTACAACCTGGCATTTACACATTGTGTGGTGTTGGAGTTGGTCGACTTTTTGTGTGGCTATAAACTCAGCACTAGACAAATGCCATGAGTGCGTGTGTTGGTGCAGGTGAGACGGGGCGAGCGGCTGCTGTTGATATGTCACGTGACGAGTTGGTTTAAGCCTGGTTTGTATGGCAGAAAATTACAAGTTTTTCTAAAAAATAAGTTTTTTTTACTAATGTTACTAGTGTGGTTACAAACAGTTTTGCTCTTGAATTCCTGTCCTTAAAGCGTCTCGACAGACGATAATTGAACAGTGTTGACAAACATTAATTTATCCGTTAGGGCCACTCTTGCTGTCACCTGTCACTCAGAGTTGCATTGCAAAATCATACAGAATAAATTGTAATGTGTTTATTTTGTATAGAGTTCAGATGGGATTTTTGATTTTCTGCGAGGCATGCATTTGCTGTGCGCAGAAGACGCGTGAGCAGTGCATAATTGCGCACACGCGGACCTTAGAGGGAACATTGGCACTGCTCTCCCTCTCACGATTGCCACAAATAAAAGTCCAATATTTCATAACCATAATCAGTACATGGTGTGCTTTGTTTATTCCAGGAGTTCGAAGACCCCAGGGATGCTGAAGATGCAGTGTATGAACTTGATGGCAAAGAACTGTGTAGTGAAAGGTGAGTCGCCGACCTCTCAATAAGTACGCCATTGCTAGCCGCTTCATTAGGAACTTCTGAATAATGTATGGAACAATAATATAAGAGTATAAGCAGCTCGATATGCAATAATTCTGTCGACACAGAAAATACCACTTGTTAGTTATTAATACTCAATTTGTTATCTACGTTTATTACTGTGTGAGTTTGTAGCATGCATGTTTTTTAATATTGTGCTTAATTTGAAGTTAAATAAAGTAACCCAGTGGTGCAGAAGCCTCTTGTCATAGTAATACGTCTGACACGTTGGTTTTTGTGGATTATTTGGATTCATGTGGGGGATTTCTATTACGTTCTACGACTTATAGCAAAATTATCAACCAAATGTACGTAACGAATTGTTGTCCTTATTTCCTGTGATGCCAGGGTGACCATAGAGCACGCTCGTGTGCGTCTGCGAGGCGGCAGAGGAGGGGGAGGAGGAGGAGGAGGAAGAGGAGGCAGCATGGGTGGTGGCGGCGGCGGTGGTGGAGGAGGAGGCCGCTTCTCTGATCGTTACGGTCGAGGCTCTCAGAACAATCGGAGGTATCACGTTCTAGCACTATACTTAACGACGTATACAGGTTCTAATTTTAGAGAACTTAGTGGAATCTCCATTTACAAACTTAATTGATTTCTGGAATAGAAGTTTGTATATTGAAGCAAATTTCTCTATAAGGGCGGTATAGCTCGGTTGGTAGAGCGGCCGTGCCAGCAACTTGAGGGTTGCAGGTTCGATCCCCGCTTCCGCCATCCTAGTCACTGCCGTTGTGTCCTTGGGCAAGACACTTTACCCACCTGCTCCCAGTGCCACCCACACTGGTTTAAATGTAAATTAGATATTGGGTTTCACTATGTAAAGCGCTTTGAGTCACTAGAGAAAAGCGCTATATAAATATAATTCAATTCAATTAAAAAAACAATGCAATTATGACTTAGTGGGTTGCAGCCTTTAACAATATTTTAGCCAATGTTTGTGCACTTTGAAACAACATAAAATGCTATACACTACTGTATTTAAAATACAAAAAGGGGGTAATGGATGAATTTTCTATTTAATAATAAAGGAAAAACAACCCGTGCACTGCTGACACACACAGTCACTAGCCCAGTGGTGCACTCAGTTTGAAATCATAAAAACTAAACTTTCTACAGCCAGGTTGCTACAATGATTAGGAACAAAATATAAAATCCACTTTAATCTTTGTGAAGCTGAAGGGGGGGGGGGCAGTGTTTACAACGCTGTGGACACTCCTTGAATGTTTCAAACCACACATTGCTTTTCCATTACTTTCATTGAACTCATTGAACAAGCAAAACTAGAAAAATGGCTGAAAAGCACACAAAGTAGCAGAGTAGCTAACCGCAGGACTGCTGACTGAATGAGCAGTGAGCACAAGCAATCAATGGATGTGCACAAAGTATCTGCACTGCAGGCACAAAATGGGCAGATGAAATGTTTGTAGACTAAAGCTAGGTTTGTACAAGAAATCATATTTTTGTGCCGTTTGCGGTCAGTAAATAAAGTTTGTACAATGAGGGAGTTTGTAGACAGAGTTTCCACTGTGTGTAATGTTATTCCAATGTTTCTGAGGTTTTTGCCCCTCTTTCAGTCGAAACCCGCCTCCGATGCGCACTGAGAACCGTCTGATTGTGGAAAACTTGTCCTCCCGTGTCAGCTGGCAGGTCAGTATTGCTAAAAGTTATGTGTTGTGTTATAGTTTTAATTCAAAGCTGCAACACCAGACATTAGCCTCCATAGTATTCATTGTAATACTGTTTAGTCAGAAATGTGGTAACTAAATTCAGCCATATTTGTATAATCTTAAGAGCTATTTTAGTCCAAATTAAACCTAATTGAAACTGTTGTAAGTCCAAGAAAAAAACAAGTAATTTGTTCTTCTGTTCCAATTTTAACCAATTCTTCACCCCTTTATTTGCCAGCTTGACTGTTGTGTCATGTGGAAGAGCTCGCTTATGGTGGAGTTAACCCCTTCTGGGTCCTTCTGTCTGGGTTGAGCCTGTGGTGTCAGCCAGTCTATCCTACTTCTACTAGTTGAAGCCTGCTGGTCATGGGAGCGCTCGCTTCCCAGTAGTGGCGCTGGTGGCCCCTTCGCTCGCAACGCCCTCTGTCCAAAGCAGGGGGCGCCTGGTGTGTGGCTGAGAGCGAGGGAGAGGAAACAGAGAGTTGGCAGAGAGAAAGCAGAGGAGAGAGCGAGAGTCGATGGCCGCGTTGATCGATGGTTCGTTAAATTGAGGGGCTTCGATCGATCGATATCCCCCCTCCCTACCCCCCTCTGGTCTTCCCGCACATCGCGAGAGAGAGAGAGAGTGTGAATGCCTCCCAGGTGCCTGTGGATATAATCGGCTGTTACCCCAAAGGGTTTCGCTCTCAGGTAGTAGTTTCCTCTCTTCCACCCTGTTCACTCTCTTAGCTGAGGCAGGGTGCCGAGGCGGGGGCGGTCCCGGCGCGGAGCCCTGGCACAAATGGGGCCCTTTGTGCCAAATTCTGCCCAAGCGGTGCCACTGCAGTTCACTTAATGCAGATGGTCTGTGCAGTTTTAATAAAAGGGGCGGCCCAAGAATCTCAAAGCTGACACGCCATTGGTTCATTCTAAATTTGCATCACCTTTGCTTTGTTTCGGCCCTAAAAGTTGTCACAATAAATCACGACACAAGAGGTTGGTAGGTTTGAGGTTCTTGGCCATCTTGTGTAGTATTTCAATAGTCACAACCTAACCATCTCTCCTTTTGAGCAAAGTAGTCCTTACTTATGTGTCAGCCTGTGATTGTGCCCCGAGTCTCTCCCCAAAGTAACCAGTGTTTGCATGTGTAGGACCTGAAAGATTTCATGAGGCAAGCTGGAGAGGTGACATTTGCAGACGCACATCGACCCAAACTCAATGAAGGGTGAGGCGTCTCTTCCTGCAAGTCCCCTGGTGTAAAAATCCACCCTGACAATGTTTGTCTCTTTCCAGAGTGGTTGAGTTTGCCTCTTACAGTGACCTGCAAAATGCGCTTGATAAACTTGCTGGAAAGGAAATCAATGGCAGGAAAATTAAGCTTGTTGAAGCATCCAAGAAGAGGTGAGTTTTTCTGTTCACATTTATCAGTAGTAGGCATCAAGAACCTGCCTTTGTATTTGGTATGTATTTTCCATTAGGTACACATATGAAACCCAATTGGGTAAATTTCACATTATAACCGATTCGGTTCTAATCTCTGTACTTTGGTGTGCAATAATACATGTAAATTGTTTAATAATATTAAATCAACTTTTTTTATTTGAACATTTATTGTTGAGCTAATTATAATAACTGTGATACCCACTTATGACAGCC
The DNA here is from genome assembly GCF_033978785.1 of Entelurus aequoreus. Lineage (NCBI taxonomy): Eukaryota > Metazoa > Chordata > Actinopteri > Syngnathiformes > Syngnathidae > Entelurus > Entelurus aequoreus. The sequence goes on along the minus strand of NC_084753.1, from coordinate 16,418,096 downwards.
CACTTTTCCCATTACATTTCCGAGTCTGTGCAGTAAAACTCCCAACAGTTAGTGTTATCGTTTTAAGTGAAATGATTGAAAAACAGTAATTAATAACTGCGCTTTGATAACTCACGGACGGACTGGTGCCAGCCCGCTATCTTAAATGCCACAGTGGGTAAGGTTGTAATTATGCTTAATCTTTCACTTAAAGCGTGAGTGAAGAATGCACTACCGACCCAGTAAGTCAGAAAGAGATGATACCTTATCTGCTCACAGATGCTACCTGGTGGTTGTTTTTAGCTCACTGCAGCTAGTCCGTGATAGTCCCACCCCTTAATGCTTCAGTCACATGCAAATTGACACATGTATGTTGATACATTGCTGTCCGAACAACTAAGCTAGTCAATTGGTTTCCCCTAGATTGCCACTATATATGTGGCGTTGGGGGCGCAGCTAGGAGCGTGGTCAATAGGGATGATGTTCGAAACCTGTTCTCCCGATTGTTCGATAAGAAAAGAACAGATTCCATGGATTCGAATCCCTTTTTGAGAACTGTTTCCCGTTATCGAAGCCACTATACCCTATTTTCACGACCATAGGGTGCATCGTATTAAAAGGCGCCGTATCCGTTACGAGTGCTATTTCTGTATTTAACGCATAAATAAGGCACAGCGTATTTTTGGGCGCAGGCATGGTTAAACATACGCTAGCTTAAAACATACGCTAGCATGCATGGACGCTGTTTTAAAAAGGCAGCAGGAGCAAAGCTGAGTTCGGTTGTACTTTATTAGAGTATTTATCAATGTACTCACATTATTTTTTGATCAATCGTCATCCACAAACCCATCAAAGTCCTCATCTTCTGTGTCCGAAATGAACAGCTGGGCAAGTTCTCCATCAAACACGCCAGATTCCCTCTCATTTTCAAAGTCAGTCTCGTTGACCATTAGCATAGCAAGCTAGCACAACAGTAAAAGCCGACTTCTCTTGCCCCGTTGTGCGTATCGATTCGCTACCGTGCTGGTCCCCTTCTTCTTCACAGTGTGCTTCACCGGGATGTCGAAAGTGAGCGACACCTCGTCCGTGTTGGTGATGTGTTTGTCAGCAATTTTTTAATTTACAACGCACATAGCAGCACTATATGCTCACTTGGGGCGTGCCTTTAGCGTCCTCTCTCACCTGAAACCTTCACCCGATAACGGCCGGATGCTGTCCTCAGTCACGTCCGCTTTTCCTCCATATAAACAGCGTGCCGATCCAGTCATATAACATCTATGGCTTTTGGAACTCAGTGCACATGTGTGCACTATCTGGATTCGATAGAGATTCGATGAGGAATCGGTTCGATAACAGGATTTGATAATGGGCTCGAACTCGATAATTTCTTAACGAACTTCATACCCAGTGGTCAATTTGACATTCATTTTGATACATACACTACCGTTCAAAAGTTTGGGGTCACCCAAACAATTTTGTGGAATAGCCTTCATTTCTAAGAACAAGAATAGACTGTCGAGTTTCAGATGAAAGGCCATTTTGAGCGTTTAATTGACCCCACAAATGCGATGCTCCAGAAACTCAATCTGCTCAAAGGAAGGTCAGTTTTGTAGCTTCTGTAACGAGCTAAACTGTTTTCAGATGTGTGAACATGATGGCACAAGGGTTTTCTAATCATCAATTAGCCTTCTGAGCCAATGAGCAAACACATTGTACCATTAGAACACTGGAGTGATAGTTGCTGGAAATGCGCCTCTATACACCTATGTAGATATTGCACCAACAACCAGACATTTGCAGCTAGAAGTAATTTACCACATTAACAATGTATAGAGTGTATTTCTTTAAAGTTAAGACTAGTTTAAAGTTATCTTCATTGAAAAGTACAGTGCTTTTCCTTAAAAATTAAGGACATTTCAATGTGACCCCAAACTTTTGAACGGTAGTGTTTTGTTTTTTTTAAAGGCTAAACAAATGTTTTATGTATATTTCAAAACTGTCTTATTAGTTATCAAGAATAACATATTTTGTCTTGTATTATCAGAATCAGCTTTATTATGTTTAACACACAAGAAATTTGACTTGGCAGTCAATGCTCTTTGTTTAATGCAATTTCAATTGTTGCTGATTATTGTAAAATGTAACAAAGAGCTTCATTATATTCTGTGCTCCCTGAATGTTGCAATTTACTTTGCCAAATATGTACACAATCTTTTGAATTAGAGATGGGGGAAAAAATACTTGAGGTGTTTTGTTATCACTGTAAAACTAAGCACACTGGGGAAAGTACATTATATGTACACATGACGTGCACATACATGTAGGAGTCATGTTAAATTATTTCAGTTTAGAATAAACTGAAAAAAGCAATGGTTATGCAGGATAAAGGTTGAGCTCTAATGCCGCTAGCTTAATGCTAAAGCACAATGGACAAACTCATTGACAGGCTAACAAAATGAGCAAAGCCGATAGCGGGGTACATATATAGACAACCATTCGCACTAACTTTCGTACTTGAGGACAATTTAGTCTTCAATGAAGCTAACATGCATATTTTTGGAATGTGGGAGGTAACTGGAATACCCGGAGAAAACCCACACTCGCATGGGGACAAATGCACGCCCAAACAGAGATTCTGAGACGCACACGGCGTAAAGTTAGATGTTATTGTCGGTAGTAACGTCAACAGAACTAGAGTAGTTTATACAGGCATGATCATGAAATTCATTAATTAACTTTAAATGCTTTTCGCTTCAACTTTCTTGCCGGGTGCCAACTCTGTTCAGGTACGCCCGCACAAATTTTTCAAAATAAAGCATAGAGCAACATTTTTTATATGTTTTCAAACGTATTATGGCCAGCATGTAAATAATAGACTATGCATTACTTACTAGTTTTCATGTAAAAAAAAAAATAAAAAAAATGTATTTGGAAGGTGTGGCGGCATGATCATTTACTTATAGGGGAAACAGTTGTGCACTTTGAACCCACAAACTGCTCTTACTACCGAGTGATCGTTCTATATTCAGAGAAATACAAAACAAAGGTGTTTTTGCGGTGCGTTCAAGTGCTGCTGATCAGAGTAGCACGCCGAAACCCCCGCCAGAAATAATAATACATTTTTTTGTTATACACTTTTCATTTAAATAAATCTTAAAGTGCTACAGTACAAACAAATATTTAAACCTTGCTAGGAAGTTGCCTTTGCCATTAAGATAAATGTGCCAGTCTACTGAGTCGAGTCTTACATTGCGCCTTACAAACTATTTATACTGTAAGTATTGTACTTGTTACACACCAGCTGTTTGATTCTAACGTTCATCTTGTAGTAATGATTAGCAAATTTGTTCGGCGCTGAAATCGCGATGTAAAAGCACTAATGCTAATTTAGTAGCGTGTCTATGGCAAAGCTAATGTAATTTAAGATCAAGCTTGTGCTCTTTAGGAAAATAAAGCCTTACTGTACATTGCGTATTTGCTTAATTGGCCAGGGTGTACCCCGCCTTCCACCCGAATGCAGCTGAGATAGGCTCCAGTACCATAAGATTCAGAATTGATTCTTAATTCAACACGATTCTCTTAATATCGTAACAATTATAAGTGGTATATAGGTTATAATAAAATCTTGTCAAAACAGGTTAAAGGTCACAAAAGCTCCTCTCGGCTGCCGACGCACGACTTATACTACTACTTATACTACTACTTATACTATACTACATACTTGTACCACTTATTAAATACAATACTAAAAAAAGAAAACCAAAAAATTATAAAAAGCAGCAAAATCAATATCAATAAAAGTTGTGTAATGTTTTTAATCCAAAAATTGATTCTTAAAATAAAGTGCAAAAAAATGTTTTTGTCAATTCTCAAAGATTATGACTCAATCGGAATTAATAAAAAAATTGCTGTTTGGATGTGAATTGTTTTTTGGGGGAGTTTTGCTGCATTTTTTCAGATTATCTTATGTGAAATTAAAAAGCAAGGGTCCGCTGGTAGCAGCTAAACTGCTAATATGCTACGTGTTCTTGTGGCAGTTGCAAGCCATGCAGACTCCGCTCGCATTTTCTCGCTTGTTCTATGATCTCTTGGGTAGTCAAACCATTAAACACATTTGATTTGTTTTCTATACTTTGTACATTGGCTTGATCATTTGTGCCACACAACCCATCTCGAGTTAGCTCATTTTCCACCAAACTGACGTACTTGCACACGGGTCCGACTGTGCTGAACTGGGCTGTCCTTTAGTCTTGGGCTTTCTAGTCATAATATACTTATGACCTATGCTATTTATATCCTATTCTGTTTGCATCATTATGTACGTACTTTGTTCTTGTAGTACTCATTGGGCTAACTCTGGGACTGGGGGTGCAAAATCATGTGCCATCTGGTGTGTCTCATGTGTGGTATGACAAAGTTTCTAGAATCCTAGCACTCTAACCTGCACTTGTTTGGCTTTTGCAGGTCAAAGAGTCGTTCCCACTCTGACAGCTCCCGCTCTCGTTCACGCTCCCGCTCTCGTTCACGTTCCCGCTCCCGTGATCGTTCCCGCTCCGGC